>NW_006912121.1:0-117881 GCF_000523435.1 Bipolaris zeicola 26-R-13
GGGGGGGGGGGCGGGGATCTACAGAGACTTGACTGCGCCCTTTTGGCTGTGCAAATCATGCTTTGCTCCACGTCATCCACTTTTTTTTGGGGGGGGAGGGGGGGGAAGGAAGGCGGTGGTTGGATTTCTCAGCCCTACATGCGTACTGAACGAAACCGGATGGCGCTAAGGGAGAAGGGAGGAGAAGGGAGTGACGCAATTATTGAGCATCATTGATTCTTTTCCTTTGACACATCGACACAGCCCAAACAGTTAAACAGAACTGGACTTTGGAATTTCCAACTTCTCCCTTCTTTCTGACTTCTCTTTTTTTTGGTTTTCTCCATTGTTGCTGTGTGTGGATTTTGTATGTGTGTGTGTGTGGCTGATGCGCATACTACGCACACTACTGTCGAATCTCATTCGCTCGCCGAGTAAACGCGAGTACGCGCGCGTTCACGACGTGCAGATTAAGTGGGAGGGTGTGTTGAGTGGGAAGGAGGATACAAAGGATACGGCTAAGATGGCGCTGAATGGTATGTTTGAATTTGTTGGATGTAGAAGAGTTTGGATCCCCCTCCCCCCCTCCTCCCTTCTTCCCCGCACACACACTCTCTCTCTGTATCGACTCCTCCTCCTCCCTTGGGTGGGGGTAAAGGAATGCGCCTGGACCCCCGACCGGTTTTTGTGCCTGGATTTTTTTTTATTTCCGGGCATGGGGGGGAGAAAAGAGCTGTGGCCCGCCCCCCCCTTTTTGGTTCATTTTGTATGAAACAGGGTTTGGGGCGGTTTGTCAGGCACCGCGTGTTTCAGGGATTTTTCGTTCCAAGGTTGAGCGAAAGGGGAGGGGTGTAGGGGCGGGTTTCATGCATTACCCTTCTTTGCGGAGAATTTTCCCACGATTGACGAGAAAAAGATGGATACGTTTTTTTGCTAACCAGGCTCTTTTGGGGGGAGATGTATAGTTTTCAAACAGCCCCTCGCACTACACTCGACTCAACCGCTAACGGGCTTCACGCGAACTGGATACTGCGAGGTGCCACCGTCGGATGCGGGTAACCATGCCATTGCGGGCATCGTTTCAAAGGAGTTTCTGGACTTTTCGGCGGCCCGTGGGAATGATTTGCGCCAGGTGGGGCTGACGGATGGCTGCAAGTGGTGTTTGTGTGTGAGTCGGTGGAAGGAAGCGTTTGATGCGCGGACGGGACCCGATGATAAGAAGGTGCCCAAGGTTGTGCTCAAGGCTACGAATGAGAAGGCTTTGAGGGGAGTGGCCATGGAGGATTTGAAGAAGTTTGCGGTAGATGCAGAGTAGAATGGTGGAGGTTGATGAAATTGGTATTGGGTATGCCCTATAACCTAAACTGAACATTACGGAGTTCTTATGGCTAGATTCACATCACTCCTTTTTCATCCTACTGTTATATCCAAAGACTCTTATCCTTTCTCTAATATCATACTACACATTCTCTTTCTACCTCACCGCTTCCTCTGTTGGTCCTCGGATTACCTGATGATTATATGTCTCTACAAAACCAGCCCAACACACAATCTCTATACTCCATTCCCCATACAACCTATAACCAAAAAAGCTCTCCTCTCTTAGTCCTCAACTACATACAACATATTCCAACTCGTACACAACATACCTTGTAGCCTCCCATCCTCCACCCTCTCCTCTTTCCTACACCCAATACAAAAAATCAATCACCCTTTATAATAATCTTACTCTTACACACCCATCTTCATTATTTCCTTTCGCATAACTACCTCACACGCCCCAAATACACATCAAGCAAGAAACACCTTAAAAGAGACGAGTCTGTTACAACCCAGCCCTTTTTTTTCCCTTTACAAAGACCTATTATCGTTCTCTATCCTATTCTCTAAACAGTTATTGATAGGAAAAGAACAAATACATAGATTAGATATCACTACTCCCCTGGTTTTTTTAATTAAATCAACGGATAGGATGTGAGGGTATAGTGATACGGTGTAGGTCAACGGAAAGAAGTAGTACACGTAGTGGAATATTTAGTTTTGAATAGAAGATTTGTAAGGAGTATCAAGAGATCGCTGATAGGTAAGTGATGTGAGAAAAGGGAGTTGGGTATAGTGTATTTCCCTTATCTTCCACGTGTTACAGAGTGATTCCAAGTGCGGTTTCTTTGAACAAGAACACAAGGGGGAGATGAGTATGATTATGTACCTTACCTTGTATTTTTCCATATTTTGAAGGAAGAAAACAGTAGGTGGATATGATACCGACTACTTAGTATATATTCCGATTTGGATTCGAGGAATATATGCTTATGGGGTTGGAATTGAGGCGGGGTTGTATAGGGATTGAGAAAGTGTGTATTGTTGTTACACCTACACATGCTGAGTAGACTCCGAGAAATTAGGCAAAGTGAAAAAAAGACGTGGTACTTGAGTAGCACAACCGGTCTATTATAATGTGCAGAATGTAAAGAAACAAAATACAACCTAAACGCCCTTCGCTATGTTTTACCAGCCAAAAAGCCAGCGGACGAGTTGTAAGTCTTCCCCAAGATACTACATGATACCTACATCATTCCTTATTATATTCCACATAACACCAACGCCGTATCAATAAATATCAGGATAATCTCACGAATTCACGTCTACTACCCAACAACCAAACTCTTAACTCCACCCCCAATCCAAACCAACCCCCTCGCAGCCAACAACCCAGGCCCAGCATACGCAGGTGGTCCCATCCCCTTCATCCTCTCGACCGCATTCAAGCTCCCCACTCCACCTCCAGAAACCGGCACATTCATCTTTCCCTTCTGCAAAATGGCAAACCGCAGCAGCACCTCCAGACACGTAATGCAGATACTGAGTACAATGAGCACGATGATGATCCAGGTAATCTTGGTCATTTTGCGGTCGCTAATGGAGTCCGAGAGGATTTCGCCGAGGTCGAGGAAGACTTGGCAGCGCTCGTTGAGGACCTGAATGCGGGGTTTGATTTCGAGGTATTCACGAACAGCGGTATAGAGGGGGTGCAGGGTGGGCTCTGCGTCCCAGAAGAAGCTGGGGGTGTCGAGCATGTTGGAGGCTGTTGAGATGCAAGTTAGCAAGGGGGGGGATTTAGGATTGGATAGATAGACGTACAGAGATTCACTTCAACGCGACTGGTGAAGAGCTGGCCGATCATTTTGACGACGTCTGTTCTCCGCATTCCCAGTTTGCCTGTCAGGGCTAGACGCTTCGGTACGTTTTGTGCTGCGAGCATAGTTCTGTTCATGCCTTCTTCGAACAAGCTGAGTTTCGTGCTTTGAGCAATTGCGTGGCTCATAGCCAACTTGATCATGTGGTCGCCGCTCTTCAGAGTAATCATATCGTTGTACACGCGTGGGCGTTGAATTTCCGGGTTGTATTCAAAGTGGAATTCTTCCGTCTCAAAGTCGGACTCGGTTAAGGGCCTTGTTGCGAGCGAGACGCCAGTGGCAGTGGAGGAAAAGGTCAAGTCTGCGAGGATATCCTTCTCTTGCTTCTCGGTAAAGTTCCAAAAGACCGCTACGCCGTAGGAAAAGACAAACATCTCGCCAAAACTCAGCGCATTGGGCGCAACTCTTGAGTTCTCGGCCGAGTCTCTGCGGTCGAGCGTTTGGTTGTAGGGGTGGTCTAGTTCATGGTCGTCACGCACGAAATAGGTTTCCTCGTTGCCAAAGTATCCCTCGTGGTGGTCACGTTGCTCGTTGCGCTCAATTTCCTCGTCGAGTACCGTCTTTCCGCCCGGACTCTTCAGCGCTGGGCTGCTGCGGACTCGGTAGCCGTCGCTTCCTGGCAAGAGTGGGAGATGATACACAGTGTACAGACAATCATCGTACAGCTTGGTACGCGCATGGTGTTGGTCCTTGACAAACTGAGCAGTGGCCTTCATTTTGTACGCCTGCGTAGTGCAGTAGGCTGTGACGCGCGAGAGCTTGTCCGTTCTCCTGGCTTTGGGCAATCGCTCCGCATAGCTTTTATCATTGGGGCCGCCCTTTGTTGTCCGTCTCGCAAGATCCTCGTCGGTAGGTGGGCCGTCGAACTCGTCGTCGTCAAATTCAGTCTTCTCTTCCTCTTCTTGTCCATCCGTCTCGGGTAGGAGGACTAGTTTTTCGCTGAGCTTGCTTGATCGCGTCGGCATGTGCTGAGGGATCAGGCGACCAGAGAGCCTGGGGTCGAGCGGGTGCCGACCGCTGGGGGTGCGCGTGTGAACCATAGGTCGACTGCCCGGCGGGCCTCGTCGTTGCTGGCTGGGGATGTCGGAAGCGTACTGCAGAATGTTGTCGACCGAGATGAGTCGCGCGTTGGTGCTCTGCCTCTGTACAGCGCTGGGTCGCTGTGGTGGTCGTGGTGCTCTGGGAGTGTTGTCGCGAGCATCGGTCATAAGCACCGTCGGCCCTCTCTTGCTCTTAGCAGTTGGTCCGCTCATTTTGCTGGTCGTTGCAATCCACTTGGCTAGTGGCCGTAGTTTCGAGGATCAGCTGGGAGCTACTAGTTCGCAATTCCCGCGAATATGGTAACAGAGGACGTGTACAGAACTGTTAGACGGAATCTCAATCGCGATCTGGTGAATTGCAGCTGTTGCAGCGCGAGTTGCACCGACAATGCACGTGGTGTTGACACTTGAAGCCGTCGAGCCCGGCCCGGGTTCACGTCATTGCGCCTTGGCATGCATGCACCCTAGGTATCCATCTCCACATGCTAACGGTTCGCCAAACGTTCATCGCGGGTGCATGCATATCACAAAGCCATCACGTCACTCGTGCAATTACAGACATAATTGTGTTGTTACGGATGTTGTATATCCATTGAGCTTGCTAACTGAATGCCTGGTACTAACTCCAGAACGCCATGCTCTCTACCTGGAGACTGGCTGTCCATAACCAGAAGACATCAAAAACAAGCCTCGAACCAAAGAAACAAAAGGAAGTCCTGCTATAGGTCGTGTATCGACGGAGCGAGGGGGTATCTTATCCATCGCCCACTTGACGTACATCTGCATATCCTCCCTTTCAAGCCGCCACCGCAGCCATCCATTTCATGCAGATGAAAACGCCAAAGAATGGAAGCAAAAACATTACACATTCGAAAGTAAAACCAGACGACTACTTGGCCGTCATAATCACAGGCGCTTACCTGGAACGAAGATGAAGAGGCAGCACAGGGCTACTGTGACTACCAAGAACATGAGCAGGACCGTCAGGGAGCGTCTTGCGAGCGTCTTCTTCACAAACGGTTCCCTGATCTTGTTGAAATCGAAGAAAGTGTACTCGCTGTAACCCGCAAGGGCAATGATGGGGTCGAGCATGTACTGGTGGGTGAATATCAGGTATATAGCAATGGTGAAGGGGAGAATGATCTGCAAGCATCGTTAGTCTACTCTTGTTTCCAGGTAAAGATCGTCATTACATACCCAGCACCGTGTAGCTCTTGACTTGTCCAGAAAGATGAGAATGAACGAAGTCCACATGGCCGCGAAGAAGCTGATCAATCCCACAATCAGGCGCACCATCATGCTCTGAGGCACAAGGTTGCCAAGGCCCTTGTTCTGCAGGAACCCAGGATATGCATCGCGCTCCATCGCTTGGAAGACATAGTCTTTAGCCTGGTCAAAGAGCTCGGGATCTGCACGCTGCTCCGGTCCTTCGATCGCTTCTTGGACATCGGACAAAATGCTCTGGGGAATGATAATCTCTCGTTCTGAGCCTGGAAGCAGATATGTGTAGAGAATCTTTTCTGCCGATGCACGTAGGTCCTCTCTCCCTGGCTGCGTGTTGTCGAAAGATGAGTTGTGGCCAGGCGAGCTCGAATCACCGGGTGTCTCGGACATATGCGCACTCGGTCTTTGAAAGTCGCCAGTCTGGTTGCTGCCTTGGCTGTGCTGCGGCGAATGGTTGGGACTTCCACGTTCGGAGCGAAGGAAGGCGGACAATCGCTGGTCGGACATGTTGTCGCCTTTTTCATTGGATGGTCCTTCTCCACCATTGTCCATGGCAAAATTCGAATACCTGTGGTTGTCCAGATCGGGTGTTCCCTCAATCATACTGCGATGTAATCTACGGACATAAAGGCGGCATAGCTGCAAGTGCTGTGAGACATCGAGCCTGGTGGTTTGTTAGCTTATCGCAACTCCCCTGGGTGCGATCATCGTACCAGAAGTCTAGGTAGTCGACCGATCGCTGCTGGTCTCGCATGTAGATGTAAAAGGAGAAGAGATCTAGAGGTGCGACCGTCTTGCGGCTCAACACCTCAAAGAGCGTCGGGAAGCGGTTGCGGACGGGACCGTAGTCCATAGAGACCTTGTCATCAGGGTGCGACATGGCTGCGGATAGGTGGATGGGGTGGTAGCGAGAGGCGCGCGACAGGTGTCGCTGGTGGACGAAGAATGAAGACTATCGATAGACACAGGGTCTGGTGAAGGGCACAGAGCCCGCAATGCGTTTGCTTGTTTGCGGCTCTTGGTTGACTAGCGATGCGCAGGCTGCATGAACGACGGGAGATGTGCGGATGGTCGGGTAGAAGGGGAGTTGGTGGTAGGTGGCACCTCGAGACAGGCGACAGCAGCTGGTCGACGGGAGGGGTCGCCCTTGGGAGAGGTGCTGGCGTAGTGGTTGCGCGTGTCGACACGTCGTTGAACCTAGCGTGAAGAATGGGAGATTAGGAGTGAGGTTGGGGCCCCAGCTTGGCACAACGGTTGGTGGAGCGAGCGGCAGTGGCTTGCTTGCGGTGCGGCGTCGATTCACGCCGTGTATGATGGTGAGGGTCGCAGTAGCTGAAGCCTCGTGTCACGTCATTTGCGACTTGATGCTGTGTAGTACATAAGGTCTGCGTCTTTCATTGATCTTTGTGCATCCATTGTGGGAGTTGGCATTGCTGCCAAAGGCCTGAAACACGATGGCTCCACGCAGGTACCACGCCTCACGTGACTTCCCATGCCCATGCTGACGACCGTGGTACCCGGCGAGCTCGGATGACAACGGTTGTCAGGAGGGCGACAAGCCGTATAATACGTAGTAGTGAGCAGACGTCAGCGGTGAGTATTCCTTGGCGATCAATGCCGTTTCTTTTGCTGGTTGCTATTTATACGCTAGCTAGGGGCACCATGGGGGACGTCCAAGCAGGCGCCGCTGAAAGCCCTCGATTTCCGCTGTGTGCTGTTCGGAAAAGCCTCAAGAGTCATGTCTAGACCTTCGCCAGGCACGGTGATAGGCCACCACTTGCGTTGTTCAACGCCACTAGGGCCCTGGGGCTGAAGCAGGCAGCAGTCTTTACACACTTCTTTCTGTGTATCTACAGCCTTGTTGGGCCTATACATATAAGATGAGCAGCCTAATGCGGCTGCGGCCTTTGCTTTTGTGTCGCACTCCTTTTCGAAGCAGTCACAGGCATCTAGCAACCATGGCTACCACTAGCAAACTGCCTTCACCCCCACCCCCATCTTCTACACTACCTCCGGGTTTCCTCGAGGGCCCAGCACCCAATCTTACAAAGTCCAAAATCAACTTCAAAGAAGCCGGAATACCGGAATGTGAAAAGTCCTGGGCCGTCGTCCTAGACGGCGTCTTAACCGAAGAAGAATGCGAAACCTTGATCAAAGGAGCCGAGGCAACAACCGACGGTAAATGGGAGCGAGCAATGGTGAATGTGGGTGGTGGCATGCAGGCCATGTATGAGGATACAAGGAAGTGCGGCCGCATCATCTGGGACAACAAGGAGCTTATGGACAAACTCTGGGCGAGAATAGCACCATCTGTACCGGAAATCCACACTTTACAAAACTGGGTAGAAGTCACGGGAAATGGTCCTGTGCGGCGGGGAGAGACTTGGGTACTGACTAGGCTGAACGAACGGGCAAGGTTTCTCAAGTACGTTGGTGGCGAATACTTCAAACGTGAGTCTTGAATCAGGTAGACGTAATACACCTACTGACTAGAGCAGCTCATTGTGATGGCTCATACGAGACGCCTGATGGTACTGAGCGCTCATACTTCACCCTGCATTTATACCTCAACGATGCTGTCGGCAAAGATGGCGAAGCACAGCTGGAAGGCGGTGCCACAACTTTCTTCAGTGGAAACATGCGGAAGCGTGTAGACGTTGTACCAAAAGTCGGTCGGGTCCTGTTGTTCCAGCACCGTCTTATGATCCATAGTGGTGACGATGTGGTGCGTGGGCAAAAATTCACGCTACGAACAGATATTATGTATAGAGTGACAGACAGTTCGACAGAGCGAAAAAGATAGACCATATCACCTGAGGGTAGGGGAACATGGCGCAGAACGTTATTTTGTCCTAGCATATTATGAAACTTTTCATTAGCAGTATCCTTGAACTACATGATGCGTTGGAAGAATCAGACTTACATAGAAAAAAAATAAGAGTGAACGGCCTGCCTCGCCAGAGTAATCAGAATCGAATGATACTGTGCCCTTTTTCACCCAAAGGGCTACTCAAGGTCAAGTACGCTGCGTATTGTACTACAGTGTCGCCTCTTCCCTACCGGGTCAAGACACACAATCTTCGCACCGACTCCCATAGGGACACCAGTTCCACGCGCTCTCCTGCCGAAGCAAGAAAAAAAGACGCGCTTTCTGGGCCCTGAGCTTTCTGATGCCGAGTGCAGACGTGAGTCACGCCAGGCTCTTACGAGCAGTACAGCTCCCCTTCTTTCGAAGGGGGGCATGATAAAAAGTGAAGATTACTCCGAATTTCTCATTTGCACGTTGGGACAACTCGGTAAAGAGCGTCTGAATGTATGCAAAGAAACGCAGCTTTGGCAAGGCAGGCCGTTGCAGAACAGAGAAATAATTTTGGCGGGGTTTTGTAGCTCGCTGAAGACGCGCTAGCGTCGTCTAAAATCCACCAACGCCAGTGCACGTGATACTTCCCCACTTTTGCTTCTCAAGTCAATCTGCATATGAATGACGCTTGATGAGTATGAGAAGGCACAGTCTCTCTTCACCCAGTTCTGCTTTGAATGAATTCAAATTTTCAAGGTCTTCCGCCGCAACGAATTGCGCAATTACTTCATATGACCAATAGCTTGTTATTGGCAGCTGCTTCATTCTCACTCAATGTCACAACACCTCAGGACAAACAAAGACTCTCCCAACTTTTCGTGAATTTCTTATTATAACTCATATCGCGTACGTCGACGCAGTTGCTACTATAACTCGCCGCTCGTAATGCAGACGTTTCAAACATCTCCCCATCTCGCATCCTCCCCAATCTGGTTCTCCAGCTAACAAGAAAACAAAAAGCCCCAATGCGCGATTTGAGCGGGCTACTGAATGTTGTGATCGTTCTAGTGATGAAAGTGCAGAAACCAATAAAGAATCAAAGCGCAAACACCTCTTTAGAGTGTATATCAGGAATGCAAAGCAAGTCCCACACACGCAAACGCCTTGCATATATATTTTTTTGCAGTGGAATGAGAAAGACAAAGACAAGAGCCATGAAAATAAACGCCGATACTACCCTCAAAATTAGGGTGTGTATGCAAAAAGGTCCAATCTCGTGGCGTGGTTGATGAGCAGATTTTTGGTGCCGCTAAAGTCGCAGCTTGGGTAGTAAGGATTGTGTTGTTGTTGTACACACTTGGTTTCGCGAGAAAGCATTGTAATGAGGCGCATGCGAGGTAAACCCATCAGTCGTCGAACAGAACATGTTGAAAAGGACGTGAGCCTAGTTAAAGGAACGACCGCTTGCAGATACGACCTGCCGTACGAGACCAGCCGTGATGGGGTTGATAGGAAGTTAAGTCGAACCTTTCACCAAGAGAGCGGACAGACACCAAGGTAGCTTGCTCAACTTTAGTAAAGAGTTCGTCCAAATCATCCCAAGAAGAGAACAGATTTCGATATAAAACAGTGAAGAAATAAGAAGCCTTATATCAACAAGCCGCCTACTGCTTTGGAGATCTACGTCAAAGTCAGCATATACTACAACAAAAGAAGTCGTCTACAACTATGACCGTGGGTAACCTACGTGGGAGAGTACGCCGGACCCGGAGAAGTCGGGCTGTATCTTGGCGAGGTTGGAGAGAAGGCACCAGCAGGGCTAGTGGGCGAGTATCGGGGAGACGTCGGGCTGTACTGAGGGGATGTGGGAGATGTGGGAGAGCGACGATCGCTGCCTGCTTGGTACTGTGGACTTGTGGGACTGTACTGGGGGGAGGTCGGGCTGTACTGTGGCGACGTCGGACTGTACGCGGGTGATGTAGCACCGCCCATAAATGTGGGGGATGTTGGGCTGTAGTTTGGCGACGTTGGTGAATATTGAGGTGACGTCGGGGAGTAGCCAGCTGGAGATGTAGGCGAGTACGAAGGCGACGTAGGCGAGCCATAGCGAGGCGAAGTCGGAGAGTAGTGGGGCGACGTAGGAGACGCCATGTACCCTGGAGATGTAGCAGCAAAACGAGGACTGGCGATTCCTGGAGAAGTAGGCGAGTAGCCGGGCGAAGTAGGAGAGAAGCCTGGCGACACGGGGCTAGTGAAGCCTGGCGACATGCCAGTGAAGCCGGAGCCTGGACTTCTGCCTCCATCAAACGGACTAAGGCCACCACCATAGGTGCCTCCGTAGTCTGTAAAGCCACCTATATCACCACTGCCACCTGCGGCAGCAATGGGTGAGAAGGACACCTGGTCATAAGAGCCAAGGCCAATACTGCCATCATATGTAGGTGAGTTGAGGTACGGTGTGTCTGCACCGCCAACCACGTAGTTGCCTGCAGCGGCGCCCATTGCCTTGGAGTTGTCCTCGACCATGGTGAGCAGCATAGCATTGTCCATGACAACATCAAACTCTCCGGTACCCATGGGGGCAAGTTGACCAAGCATAATGTTTTCAGAAACACCACGGCAGTCGTCAAGCTCACCGAAACCAGCAGCCTCGAGAAGAATTTCTACAGTCTCTTCGAAAGAACAACGCATCAGGGCACCAGTATCGTTTCGGTTGATACCATGACGAGTGATAGCCATGAGAAGACCGCGCTGGCACATGATGTCGACAAGCAATGCCATGTGGCGATGGTTGACATAAGAACCGTCAAAGGACAAGACCATACCCAACTCCTTGAGAAGACCAGCTCGGGCTGCTTCAATACCAAGTACTCCAAGGATTTCAATGAAGGAATTGGAGTATGTCTTAGTTGCGTCCACACCCTCAATGGCCAGCACTTCAGCCAAGGAAGTACCGGTAGTGTCAAGAACCCATTCCTTGCACAGATCGTTGTTCTTTGAGTGCATAAGAGACCTGTCTTCCTTTTCGACAGTGACAGTGTGCTCTCGAATGAAAGCACGCTCAACACCACGAACACCACGAAGGGTGACGTCGTCAAGAAGATGCTTCTCAAGCTTGCGCATCCATCGCTCGTCTCGCTCATCCTCATCTTCGTCGTCCTTCTGAAGATTCTGATCCCAGATGAAACGGACACGCATGACCTGCTCATCCGCATTCTCGTCACTAAAGATGACTGCAAGATTGGGCTTGAACTCTTCCTTGATCTTGCCGGCAACTTCACCAATGGTGATACTCTTATCCAAGAGCTTCTTGCGATCGAGAATGATACGGAGCAACCATTTGGACTGCGACTCGATGACCTCGTCCTCGTCAGGTAAGATGAAGTAGGACTCAACCATGTCCTGATCGTCTTCGACAAGCGTAGATGTAATGTCAGGATCATAGTAAAGCTCAACGGCTTGCGTCAGTGATCGGAGGGTTGTAAGTTCAATAGTGCTTCGCAGTAGCTTCGCCTGCTGTTGACTTGCCTTGGAGTCTGCTTGACGGACAAGCATAGAAGGCGTTTTGATGTTTGCAGCAATGTTCAGAATTTCCTTAAGACGTGGCACACCGAGCGTAACGTTCTTGGAAGACACACCAGCGAAATGGAAAGTGTTGAGCGTCATCTGCGTGGCGGGTTCACCAATGGATTGGGCTGCAAGGACACCGACCATCTCACCAGGTGCAACAGCAGCCTTGAGGAAACGATCCTCCAACTCTCCCAGCACGTAGCTCAGTGCCTCCTTGTTGAGACGATGTTCAACCGCAAGCTTCTTGAAAGCGAGACGTGCCCGCAAGTGAGCCTTGAAAAGGTAGGTGGCACTGTCCTGAGCCTCTCTGGAAAGTTCGTCGGTACCACGAATGACAACTAGGCGATCAAGAGTCTCGCGGACCTGCTTGATGGTCTCGATGGGATGAAGGTTGCTCGCAGCCTTTTCTGGGTTGATGCCGAACCTCGCTTGAGCAGAGCGAATCATGCGTGCAATGTTAAGCGGAAGCTGGAAACTCTCAAGATCATCCTCGCTGGCGTTTGCACGAAGATATTCACGGTCGTTCTTGATAGCCTCGAACTCTTCGTCAAGCGCTCGTTGCACGTCGACGTCACCTTGGAACAAGGGAGAACTCTCGAGCTTCCACACAGGAATCTCTGGCTGGTCAGTGGTCAGGACGTCGAGCTTGTATGCAGCCTCAAAGGCAGGTTCCGAGGACATGATGATATCCATCGACTGCTTCTCGATATGAGCACCGTCAAGACCATCTTCACCGTAGATGAACTCAACAATGTCTCCCATCGAGTTACGGACAGTTCCATCGTACTTGACCATGACGTCTTCGAGCGCCTTGACCAAACGACGTTGAATGTAACCCGTCTCGGCTGTCTTGACTGCCGTATCGATCAAACCTTCACGACCAGCCATGGCGTGAAAGAAGAACTCAGAAGGCGTGAGACCACGAAGGTAAGAGTTCTCGACGAAACCACGAGACTCGGGTGAGTAGTCGTCTTTTGAGAAATGTGGCAACGTTCTGTACTTGAAACCATACGGAATACGCTGACCCTCCACGGCTTGCTGACCGACGAGGGCAACCATTTGTGAGATGTTGACCGTAGAACCCTTTGAACCAGAGACGACAGTCTGGACGACGTTGTTGAAATCCTTCAAACTGTTTTGGGCGGCAGTACCACCACCTTCACGACCTTCGTTGAGGAACTTCTGAACCTTGGACTCGAAAGTACCACGGATAGTCATACCAGGCAAAGGCTCAAGCTGATCCTTTGTTGCCGTCGCAATGATGTCCTCAACCTTGACCTTGGACTTTGAAATCTCGGACGCAATCTTTTCAGAAGTGCCGGGATCCGGAATGGTGTCACCCACACCGAAACTGAAGCCGTAGTGTAGAAGCCACCAATTGCAGATTCGCTGACAGGAGTTGAAGAATTTGACAGCTGCGTCAGAACCGAGCTCGTTAAACACAATGTGAATGACACCGCCAGCCGAAGCACCGACAATCTTCTTGGTAACTTGACCATAGATGAGCTGACCGCCCTTGATCATCAGACTCTTGTCTTTGATGTCATTGTCTTTGCTTGGCGTAGAGTCATCTTCTTTCTTCTCGATGTTGACCTCACGAGGGAAAGCCATGCTGACAATCTGCTTACCGGTCCAGAGAGGCCGGGGCTTGAGAATGGCTGGCTCAGGCAGGATACCGTCCCAATCAGGGACCCACATCATGATGGGCATGACTTGTTCGATAGGAATGAAGTTGTCACGACGAGTCATCTTGTAAACACCAAGAAGCGTGTCCTGCACGATACCCATCAAGGGCTGATTCTTCTGGGGCGATACAATCTGCTTTGGTACCATGCACAGGTTCTGGATTTCGGCACGAGTTTCATCGCTTTGAGGAACGTGAAGATTCATCTCGTCACCATCGAAATCGGCGTTGTAAGGAGATGTGACGGACAGGTTGAGACGGAAAGTGGAATAAGGCATGACTTTCACGCGATGACCCATCATGGACTCCTTGTGCAGAGAGGGTTGACGGTTGAAGATGATGACATCGTCATCATCAATGTGACGCTCAACCTTCCATCCGTATTGTAGTCGCAAGTCGTCGAGATTCTTGTTGTGCTTGAGGTCGAGACGAACGCCGTCGGCCTTGATAACGTAATTGGCACCAGGATGCTGATTTGGACCGTTGCGTACCAGGTTGGTCAATTTGCTGATGTTGAACTTGGTCACAACTTCGGGGTAGGTGAGCGTTCGTGCGATGGAACGAGGAACACCGACTTGGTCTAACGACAGGTTGGGGTCACCAGTGATGACTGTACGTGCAGAGAAGTCGACACGCTTTCCCATCAAGTTGCCACGAAGACGGCCTTCCTTTCCCTTTAATCGTCCACGGATTGTCTTCAGAGGACGACCGGACTTTTGCATGGCTTGCGGAACACCGTTGGCATCGTTATCCATGTATGTTGCAACATGGTATTGCACAAGAGCTTCAAACTCAGCCGTGACGTGCTGTGGCGAGCCCTCTTGTTGACACTCGGCTACACGCTGGTTGGCGCGGATAATGTCTCCCAACTTGTATGTCAAGTCGTCCTCTCCGCGCATACCTTGACCAGTACCATCAACGGAGATACTGGGTCTGACTGGAGGAGGCGGCACAGGAAGGACATCAAGAATCATCCACTCGGGACGGGCGTAGTCGGCGTTCAGACCGAGCAGGGCAAGCGTGTTATCAGACAGGAGCTTGAAGATTGTCTGCGCCTGCTTGGGGGTGATGACTTCCTTGCGGTCGCCCTGACCGTCGTCGTCATCCTTCTTGCTCTGCTTCCAGGTTCCTGTGAGCTTGAGACCCTCCTTACGGATGGTATCGGGCTGTCTGCTACCACAGCCGCCATGGGGAATTTTGGGAATTTTGTTTTCCTTGCCACTCTCTTCGACATCCTGAACACACACGTTCTTAGTCCGCGACATACGCCAGATCTTGTCGAAGCGCTTCTTCGCATCCTTGGTTCTGGCGGCTGCCTGCCAGTCGGGATGGTTCTGGTGTTGCAGTTAGCAAAAATTGTCCAAGCGCCTGAAGTCTCTGTCTTCGCCTAGGAAGACTTACGAAGTCAGCCTTGATCATGCCACAAGTGTGGCAGACGGTCTCGAGGAGCTTCTTGATCTTGACGACAAATCCAACGTGAAAAACAGGCGTGTGCAACTCAATGTGGCCAAAGTGGCCGGGGCAGACCTGGATGTCCTCTTTGCAGGTCGCGCACGAGTACATGCGGTCAATGGTGCCAAGCTTGGGGTCGTTGAGACCTTGCTCACGCGGCTTCTGCTTCTGCTCGTCCATGGTTTCTGGGTAGAGGATATGAACAACGCTCATGGCCTTGATCTCCTCGGGGGAGAGCAGACCAAACTGAATCTCCTTGATCGTCCGGAGGGGACATTTTGACTGAAGTGGCGCGCCGGGAGGCATGTTGGCGGTTTCGAAGGAGTGAAATGGGGGATGAAATTGGTAGGGACCGTGCTATCGGTCGTCGCTCGCGGTGGCCACGGCGGCCGTTGCCTCGGCGGATTAACTAGTAAATGGGATTGCCGTTGTGACTGCGTCGACTGGCTTTGTTGCCCGGGTGTATTAGATGCGCGCCGCGCGCAAAGGGCAGTGTTGTCGAAGGAAGGCAGCCGCGGGAAAAGGGCTGTACGGGGGTCGGGGGCTCGCCGAGTCGCGCGTCGAGACTAGAGGCGTGCGCGCGTATTAAAAGCGCTCCGGAGAGCACTACCGGGTTCGGCGAGGTGGAAGACGCGCTCTGAGAATGCAGAACGGCCGTTGGTGATGGCGGGGGTGGGTGGTGGTGAGGGAGTCGTGCTGGGAGAGCGAGGCCATGATCAAAGCCAGAAGGCGACAAAGAGGCTTGGCGTAGCCGGCACTAGTGCTGATGCGGAGCCTCATACCCACTTCACCCATGGAGCGCGCAGCCAGCGCGGCCGCTCGCTCTGTCGCTGGGACGCGCATTTTACTACATACGTACATACAGTGCTCTGCGCCCATGGACACCAGCTCTTGCATCGGCGAAGATGCTGCGCACTGAACACCGCTTTTTACACGCCACACTGTCTGCAGTGCATCACCATGAATCTGTCGCTGGTTGATCCTTTTGTCCTCGCGCAGGACTGTCCCGATGTCATTACCGGCCGCCTACGTGAGTCTCGATACCCTCGCCCGCCAGACCATGGCTCCGCGGTGCAAACTGCTCACAACACGCAGGCAGTGGTCATTCTACATCCATTCGCTTTAGTCATCGCGGCGATCTACTTGCATCCGGACGAGTATGTGAACGCTTCATGTCTGCACAATCTGCCTTGCTGATTTGGCTCTAGCACGATGGCATAGTAGTCATATTCGACATCGAGACAAATGGCGTCGCGCGCAAGCTTCGAGGCCACACACGCCAAGTTCAGTCACTGAGCTGGTCAACGAATGACCGCTACCTTCTCAGCGCGGGCCAGGACTGGAAGTGCGTGCTATGGGACTTGAAGGATGGCTCGCGGGTGCGCACTGTCCGCTTCGAGTCGGCCATATTCATTGCAGAATTGCACCCCAAGAACCAGTATGTGCACATGCATGAATTCAAATGGACTACGACTGACAATGTCTAGCATGCTCTTTGTGGCTGCGCTCTTTGAAGACCAGCCCGTCATTGTGGACATGTCTGAAGAAACTCCTGTCAAACATTCGCTATCGTCTGCGCCCCACCGAACCGACATTGAGCGCGAGAATGCTACAGAAAAACAAACTGCACAGGATGCCAAGCAGACGACAACAATGACCCTCTTCACACCCACTGGCGAGCATATCATAGCAGGCACAAACAAAGGGTGGCTCAACATTATCGATACCAAGACGCACCAAGTGCGCTATTCGTTCCGAGCCACCAACAACATTATTGTATACATCCGCTTGACGCCATCAGGCAGGGACGTTGTGCTCAACTCGAGTGATCGTATTGTCCGGACTCTCCATCTGCCCGACCTCAGCGACCCCAAATTGGACTTTGACACACTGCAATTGGAGGTCGAACACAAGTTTCAGGATCTGGTACAAAGGCTATCATGGAACCACGTTTCCTTTAGCCCAACGGGCGAATATGTTACTGCGTCTACGTGGATGAACCACCACATTTACGTTTGGGAGCGCGGACAGGGCAGTTTGGTGAAGATTCTTGAAGGCACCAAGGAGGAGTTGTCTGTCGTTGAGGTTTGTTTCTTGTATACGACATGAGATTTTGGATGCTAATTTTGGCAGTGGCATCCATTTCGGCCCTTTGTGGCTGCTGTTGGGGTAGACTCTGGCCGGGTGTGGCTTTGGTCCATCTTGCAGCCCCAGCGGTGGTCTGCGCTTGCACCTGACTTTCTCGAAGTAGAAGAGAATGTCGAATACATTGAGCGCGAAGACGAATTCGACATCCAGCCGCTCGAAGAGTTGCATAAGCGGCGACTCAATCAAGAAGACGAAGAGGTGGATGTGCTCACCGTGGATCCCGTCAAGGCTGGAGGCAACGAATTCGGGCCTGGCGTCGGCGAGGCTGAATTCAGCATGCCTATCCTGCTAGACATTGAGGCTAGTGATAGTGAAGACGAAGTGGTGGCAGTTGGAGCTGGTCAGTTCAGACGGCGCACGCCTGGCGCTGCGAGAGAGTGGATGAATGAAGACGAGGTGGCAGTCAGCGGCGATGAAGTACGAAGAACTAACGGGAATGCAGTGCAAAACGGAACAAAGCGACGACGCGCCGGTTGATAGGAACGAGAGTGGTTTCCTGAAACATTGAAACAGAAAAGGCTGAGCAGACCAGAATTTGGTGGAAAAAGGCGAGGGTTGAATATTGCCAATGTAGCAGTCCCTTGTTCGATAGATGATGTTTAATAGCATGTGGGCCGGACAGGAAGAATGTAGTGGGCATAATGCCCAGAGATGGATGGATGATGGATTACATCCCATCTTATTGGCGCTTTCCAGCCTTTGAGTATTGTTCTTGGTCACTGTGGAGTCTATACTTGTGTGCTTGCATGACGTGAAGTAGGGTTTGCACACCCCTGATGCATGCACATGGAGCTGGATGGGTTGGCTATCTCATGATGGATATGGGAGACGAGTGGGCCTGCCTTGAACAAAAAGTAGGGTGCTCGTCTGTGTAGTAGAGATGGAAGTTGGCAGTGGTTGTGCCTTGTGGCTGGTGGCTGGTGACCCAAGGTCGTGCCTGCCGTACAGCGTGGGTGCTTTGAGACAACGGTAGCGTGGTAACGACTCAAAAGTTTTGCGTTACTCATCGTGACCCGCTTCATCATCTGTTGCCCGGGCGGAGGGCACTAAAATGTTTGCAGCGCTATCCTCGTAACGACTGTCCCACGGACCGGCTGACCAGGGCTGGCAACAGCGTTCATGATGATCAACGAGCTACTCAGCATACAGGGGTAAACAGCGGTGCAGTCATGAGTTCCCGAGCTTTTGTCGGTGTCTGCTTGCGGCGGTCATCAACGTCATCGTAGAGACTTGGGATATGCAGAAGGGGGGCGTCGCCTCAGCCGGGCAAGCCGTGGTGGTCAGGAAATTACGCGCTGCTTCCATGGAACGGCGTGGGCAGGGAGGTGCTCAACACCAACTTGATAGGCGGTCGGCCTTGTGAAGACTTGGACAAGTGTATGTCGAGGGCCTGTACAGGCGTGGTCAGGTTGCATCACTCGGCAGTAGCAGGCTTGGTGCAGGAGAAAAAAGAAGGTGTGGTCAGGATGGGGTGGATAGGCCGAGGAGGCAGCGGCAGTGGGCGAGGTGCTGACGCTCGTCCGTGACAATGGTCGAAGAGCGTGGCGGAGTGGTCAGTTGTCGCACGAACATCAAGACAGGGTGCACAGCGAAGACGAAACGCGACGGGCAGCAAAGCATGCAGTGCCGGGCGGGGTGGGACGGGACAGGGCAGAGCAGGTGGAGGATGCAGATGCAGCAGCAGCAGGGCAGACTAGGCCAAACAATTGCGAGATGCAAAAGTGGCTGTTGAGCGTGTGGGATGGAGCAAAGGTTGTGCTGGTGCCGCATATGCGAGGATGCGCGATGGCTCCCTACCGCCCGCCGCTCAGGAACTGGAACGCGCAATTTAGCTCGCCATGGCACAAGGCAAGGCCACACGGGCCAAGGTCAGCAGGCAGCATGAACAACAACAGCAGCAGTAGCAGCAGCAGCAGCAGCAACAACAATAACGGCAATGTGTTCGAGATGCATCTGGAGCGAGCATGAGAGCGGCGCTGGGTATATCAGCCTGTCGGATGCGGACTAGCGTGGTTGGTCGTCGGGGCCAAGGGGGCCGTGTCCTCACCTCTTGCTAGAGCGCCGACAGAGACAGAACGTTTTAGCGATTCCGCCCAATATGATCTGGCAAGCCGACCACCCCAGCTGGGCCGAAGCCCTTTCTTTGCCTGAGCGGCAACCCTCATCGCGCACCCTCCCTCTCCACCATCCTCCACTCCATCTCGTGCCACCCTCTTTGCACCAGCCCACCTCGTCTGCTTCTTCACGACTCCCACCCACACGCTCAACCACTGCACGCACGCACTTGCCCGCCTAGTCACCACGACGCTCCTCTGCACCAGCAAGCACGCTGACACGCGGAGCCGCCCTCATCTCCACTCACCGCTGCACCAGACTGCCACACCAACACCTGCCAGCCTGCCTGCGTCTGCCCAACCCCATCTCGATTCATCATCATCGCCGCGTCGCCTGCACGCGAACATGACCACGAAATCTCCAAAGACTCTCGTCGTCACTCTCAAGTTGCCAGCAGACTCTCTAACCAGGTTCGCACGCCCGCCCACGCCGGCGGCCAGCGACCTCGCAAAGCCTTCTCCATCAACGCCCACGCCGCAAATCGTCGAGTCTGCGCCTGCTGACGACACGCCCGCCGACGATACTCTCATCATGAACGACGCCAGCACCCCGTCGTCGCTTGCTCCTCCCACTGCCAAGAGGAAGGGGCCAAAGCCCGGCACCAAGCGAACTGCTGCTCAGATGGAGGCTGGCTCCAACGCCGGAACTCCAAAGCAGCCCAAGGCCAAGCCTGGTCCAAAGAGGAAGAAGATGGGCGACATCATCAACGATCCAAACTCCAAGCCATCCTTTGCCGCAACCCCGACCATTAACAAGGCAGGCCCAAAGGCAAACCTCGGAGCCATCAACGAGCGCCTTCGCGCCCTTGACAGGTCAGGCGCAAAGTGCCGTCGCTGGGAGAAGAAGGGCTTCCAGGTTCGCAGCTTCACCGGCGTTCTCTGGCAGGTTCCTACATATCAACCCGGTCGAGCCTCCGCCTTTGCCGACGACGTCAAGAGCGACAGCACCGGTACCAGCGACTCCAAGCTAAAGGACGAGAGCAGCGCAATCAGCGACAAGAGTGGGCTCAATGGCGACAGTGCATCAGTACAAACGCCCATGAACGGCATTGCCAGCTCACCGGCGCCCATTGCCGCTTGAACATTCGTCATCTCTCTCCTTTGTCAACTATATGATGCACCCTGCCTGTACCGCAGTTGTGCATCGCTCTCGATTTCTGCTGCTTGTTTTTCTACGTATTCCCTTTGTATCTTCTGACCATGTTGGGCGTTCATGGATGGCATTGAATGCCTATCTAAAAGGCGTTTTTTTTTCTATGGGGTTATTATCTGGCTTGTGTAAAGCAGGGGTGAAGCAAGGCGCATGAGCCGGGGATTCCAATTGCGACTACATTTGTACTGGATAGAAGAGCGCACACGAAGCAGTGAAAAAGGCATTGCTTTGGCCTATCATCACGGGGCATCGAAAGGCCCAAATATTATTGTCTATTATATACCCATTGTTGACCAGCCCCTGATGGAGTGGATTAGTAACTTGGTTACCATGCATCTAGTGTCCCCCCTTCATGCATATTCTAGAAATGGGATTGTTGCATCTTCATATAGTTCACAATCAAGCCCTTTCCACTGATTACCGTACAGAGAGAAAGGAAAGAGAGAAAAATTGGTCGGCGGAAATGACTTGCCAGATACTGGCGAGCGTGACCGCAGTAATGGCGTTATCTACCCGCGGACTGCGGGGATGGTCCCCGATAGCTCGGCTGCATCTAAACCTCATGAACCATCCTTGACCTTCGACTTGAACTGTACCCTCGCGCAAGCACTCTTTGCCTGTAGCAGCATACTCTTTGCATGGAACCATGAATGTATTTGTGACCGTAGTTGCACAGGAGCCTGGGTGTCGCTGATTCTTACCCTGACCGTCTGGCGACTGCACTTGCCAGCACAGTACCTCCTCATCTACCCGGCGTCCTTCCTTACGCGTCCTAAGTGTCTTTTCTCGCTTCCAAGCTCTGTAGCGACTCCAACCACCTGTCCGACCATCCCGATTCGCGAATAGGGCGTGTTCTCCTCTTGCGATCGCTTCCATACGTCACTGCGAACACGTCCGCAGCCACAACCCACGTCACCCTCACCCTCGCAATGATGAATGCTCGTAGGGAGAGTTGGGCAAGGGTCGCCGCTGGGTCGGCAGGGAGCAGCGGCAGCTCATTCCACCAACCTTCTCGATCCACGCCTTTTTCTCACCTTGGCGGCAACACCTTGACCACCAACCCGAACCGCCTCTCTCGCTCCATCGACGCCGACGGCCATATGTCTACAAGTCTTGGAAGGGGCGGCGGACCACTACCCTCATATTCGAGCCAGTCTGGCCACTGGAACTCGATGGGAGCGCCGGCTCAAGAAGTACCTCCGTTCTTCGTGCCGTCGTACCTGCGGGGATCCAAGCATGCGGAGAAGCTGGAAGAGGTGCACAAGGCGAAGCTGGCAGCACAGCGCGAACACAAGTCAACCCACTCGTCCAACGCAGGGTCGCTATCGACGAGTTCGAGTAGTGTCAACCTCCACAAGATGGCACCTTCACACCGGGGTCTTACGCACGAGGTCATTGAGCGTGCGCCTGTGCTTATAGACGAGCCTGTAGCGCCCTGGCCAACAAGATGGAACGACAGCGACCGGTTTAGTCAGCTGGAACTTGAGGACGGTGGTAGAATGGCAAAGTTCGCAGGCACGCAGAAGACTCACGACGAAGCCGCGGCGGTCCGGGCAGATTTCCCTATGCCAAGGCAGTGTGGAATCTATTACTACGAAATCACAGTCGTTTCTAAGGGTAAAGACGGGTATGTAGACCTGAAGCTTGATAATGCGCATACTAACACACTCTGTAGGAGGATGATTGGGGTAGGATTCTCGGGCGCCAAGGTCGCCTTGAGCAGAATACCGGGTTGGGAGCCGGATTCGTATGCTTACCATGGCGATGATGGACAAGTGTTTAGCAATACTACTTCTGGAAAGAATTACGGACCAAAATTTGGCACATTGGACGTTATTGGATGCGGCATCAACTTTCGGACCAATACTGCCTTTTTCACCAAGAATGGGCACATGCTGGGTAAGTACGGAGCTTGAAATGATTAAATGCACTACTCACATTTTCAGGTGTTGCTTTTAAGGACCTGAAACCCAACATGCCGTACTATCCTACAGTAGGCATGAAGAAGCCTGGCGAGACGGTTCGTGTAAACTTTGGTCAGGAACCTTTTGCCTTTGATATCGATAAGATGGTGCAAGACGAGAAAGCTGCCACACAAGCAGAAATTGCACGAACAAAAGTTGAATCAAGCGCTGCCGGGGGTGAGGATGCCCTGATACATCAGCTAGTCGGACAATATCTAGCTCATGACGGCTACGTTGAGACTGCTCGGGCGTTTTCAGCTGAGATCCTGGAAGAGGCGAAAGCACTTGCGAATGACGAAGATGCAGATCTTCCCTACCGGGCAGCCGTTGAAGATTTGGATGCGCTGAATAGGCAAAGTGAGTTCGACCCGATTCAAGAACTACTAAAAGTATGCTAACATGGTACAGAAATCCGTACTGCTATCCTTGAGGGCGATATTGACAAGGCACTTAAGCATACATCTGCATATTACCCTCTTGTTCTCCGCGACAACGAGAATATTTACTTTAAACTCCGTTGCCGAAAATTTATCGAGATGATACGGCGGTGCGGCGAGCTCAATGCGCAATGCCATGCCACGCCGACAGCACCCTCAAAACGCTCAACTACTGAGGAATATGATTTTGAAATGGAGCTGGACGAGCAGTTGGGCGTACACAATCCGCCACCCAGTTGGGACAACAAGGACCAGGACGATGAACTTGAAGACGAGGACGAAGATGATATGGAGGATAAAGAAGCCAAGAGTGCGCGAGCGTTAGACGAGACGATTGCCTATGGTATGGAGCTCAAAGCTGAGTTTGCCAACGATCCAAGACGCGAAGTGAAGAGAGCACTCGAAGACACATTTGCTCTCATTGCTTACCCTGATGCACGTGAGAGCATGCTAGCGCCGTTATTGGATGTTGCTGGTCGTGCACCGGTAGCTGAAGAGCTCAACAGCGCGATACTAGGTATGTTTAAGTTTTCTTTAAATATGGTCTACAGAGAGCTCACAGACTCTCAACACCGGATACCCTTCGCTCACGCACATGACGTGCTAACAGATTTCAGTCTCTCTAGGTAAATCCTCATCAGCTGCTTTGGAGCGCCTGGTTCAGCAAGCCGAGGCTCTTGTTACGGAGTTAGCAGATGATGGTGGACCCGGCTCCTTCATCAATGTACAGAAAGATTTCCTGCAATAGATGTGTACTGGCTCCCATTTTGTCAAGTCCATGGGTTTCGGCGGCACCAAGCGTATGGACGGAAACAGGGCATGTGGCTTGCATGAGGTGGAGTCCTCACCTCCCTCCACCATGCCGCACAAATCGAACTACGATACCAGTGCAACATGAAGAAGCAAAACAAGATATGCAGAAATTACAACCCCAAACAATGGTACCACGATGCCCGAGAGACGTATCCAAACACACACGCTCGTCCCCGTCGAAGAGAAGTGGATTTTCTTTTTCACATTATCGCTATTGGTATTTGCATGGACTGGATGGGCTTTTGTGGCGTTTTGGGCGAGAGTAAAGGCCCGGGCAAGGGTCAGGGCAGAGGAAACAGGCAACATCACTACTCTTTGCTAAAGCTTCCGGGGAATACACTTGTGAACAAGGATTAGGGCGAGGTTATCTTTGCTAACAAAATGCCGCTCATAGGCTTTTTTATGGTGGTGACTTTTGGCAAACGGGGGGCCCCGGGTCTTTCTAGTCTTTTTTTTGTATTCATTGGGACGGGGAGGGAGATTTCAACGTGTATTAAACTTACTACGCCTTATCAATACACCAATGCCAGATGATCATGGTGTTCTTCCCCCCTTTCTTTCTTTTTTTTTGTCCTTACTTCAACCCGTGAGATTTGTCTCCAAGCGATTCGTCCTCAATCGTGACATTTCAAACCCCCCCCCTTTTTTTTTCACAAAGGCCACCACCACCTCTTCTTCTTCTTCTCCCCCGCCTCATCCACACCCTTCGCAGCACCCTCCTTCCCCTTTTCCCCCAAGCGATCAAAAAACACAACCATAATCGTCGTATCATCCACCGCATTCCGACTCAACGGCTCCGGCCCCGCTAGTATGCCTAGAAAAAGTGCTCGCCGCGTGCCACCCATTGCATTCCTCGCTAGGCAAACCGCCGCGTTTTCATCCTCGATTGCAAAACACTCGGGTGTAGCTTTCCAATCTACATCCTGACCTTGCTCGGGGTCGCACGTTACGCCCGGTTCGAGGGATCCGCCTCCAGAAGACTGCTGTTGCTGCTGCATTGCTCCTGTTGTGGGGCGAAAGGGCGAAAAGGGGTTTTGAGCGGAGAGCGTAGAGATGGAGGAGAAGTTTGGGGGGTTAGCTTTCAAGTGGGGGTCAGAAGTGACTGAGCCTTTGCCGCGGGCGCGGGCTTCGAGGTAGCGCTGGACGCATTCGACGGCGTGGTCCGAGGAGATTCTGTCCCAGAGGCCGTCGGAGGCGAGGATGAGGAAGTCGGATTTTCCCTTTGTGGTGGCTGGAGAAGATGATTTGTAGTCGTCTGGTTCGCAGCGTACGATTTGCGTTTCGGTGACTTCGGGTTCGGCAGTCATGTACGGAGGGGTCTTTGAGCCTGGTCGCGGGGCGGTGCCCCAGAACTTGTGTTGGCATGCTTTGATGAGGTCGTTGTCCCATTTCCAGCGGTGGTCGCCAAATGCACGCGTCACTGCTATGCCCATGAGGCGCCCGGTTTTCGGGTCGATGATGGAGGGTTCGTCCGGGTGCTCGCGGGTTAGCCGTTCTACTTCTGCGGCATTGAAGCCAGTTTGGTCTACGGAGAGGGGGATGGCGGTGTAGGAGGAGGTGGAGGGGTCCCAGCGGCCGAGGACGGCGCGCGAGTCGCCGGTGCAGGCTACGCGGAGGGTCGAAGTGGATGCGTCGAAGGCGGCTAACAAAGCGCAGGAGCCTGAGAAGGCGGGGGTGAGGGCGGCGATTGCGGCTGCGTTTGCGGCGGGGTACCAGTTTGCTGCTGTTTTTGCGCGGTCCATGATCGATCGATCGGCTGATAGGAAGGCGTTTTTGATTGTGTTTTCAATCTCTGGGCTAGATGCTGTGCGCGGTAGGGCACAGAGAGCAGACGACACCATGGGGATCAAAGACCACTGTAGATAAAAGGCCGTGTGGCGTCCTGCGTGTCCATCGAGTACAGTCCAGTAATTCCATGGCTTCTCTCCAGGTCCGGGACTCGTTCCCAGCGCGAAGAAATCTTCACACGGCTCGTTGCTTCGGAACCTGCAGCCGTGGGTAATAGGCATCTGGACGTCCTCCATGCCTTCGACGCCCTTGCGCGCATCGTCTTCGGTCATCATCCATCCGAAACATAGTTTTTCGAATTGATCAGACAGGAACTTTGCTACGGTGGGATCTTTGAGCGGCGCGCTGGCATCCGGGATGTGGTAGTCAAGTGTGTGTTGAACTTCGGTGCGGTTGCGGTAGAAATGCAGCGGTGTCGTTAGTGAACTCGAGTCGTCGCCCGAGGAAAATGCCGCGTACACATCATCTGTCCAGGAGGGATCGACTATGTCGACGAGGTAGTATGCCAGGCCGCCGATGAGAACGAGAGCGATGACGGTCTTTGTGGGGAACCGTGATTGAAGGAGGGTGTTGGATGGATGTGGTATTTGCTGGCGATCTGTCTGGACATTTTGCAGTGTACTATGTGCTCTGAGATACTCAAGCCGTTTGTGAAATTGCCATGTCTGTGAAAAGGCACGTGATGTTGCACTGTGTCGAGCGCGTCTCAGAGGCTCTGTACGTGGCCGAATTATGCTTTCTCCCGCTGTGAACGTGGATAACCGTCTAGCCAACTGGGTTTGTGTCGCAGAGTTGAGGCAAGCTGCCCTCCCCCATTGTCTTGGTATCATGGTGGTTATTTTGCTGATTAGCGACTTGGGCAGATTTGATGCTGGAAACTTCCTGTGGTACTGTAGATCAGAATGTGTGGTCTGTGCGTCCATGCCGATCGCCCACTCACGTGAAGCGGCCGGGTAGCGCCCGTAAGACGGTTGAGCGACACAGGGCATCAACTAGAAATACGGGTCTAAATGGGGCCCTGCAGAAGGACCCGGACATTTGAACAATGCCCTGTGCCCTCGGAATAGGCAAGATCTTCTGTGAGCAGATGTTCATGTTCCAGCATACAGAAAGTGGGTTGGAAATTCTAAGAAGCATAATATAGTTGATTGATAGACTCTTTGTAAAGGATTGGGTATCGTCGTTACTGGGTTGTGTAACTCGCGATAAAAAACAAAGTACTTGAAATTCCCCTTCCCAAAATCAAAACGCGGACAAACACCTGCCAAAGACGCCAATGAAATTAGTGACAACGATCAACAACAAGATTATCGAATCAGAAACAAAAGGCGGCCTGTCCTTGCGATCCAAAAAAGCGTTGAAAATATTCCTCCCTGTGTTCAGTCGGTGGTGTATCAGTCTCGTTCTATCATAACATGCCATACAATGTGTTGCCAATCTCTCCAGTGTGCCAGTTTGTGTACCGACGATAAGAATATCTGACGATGGACGGGCTGCGTTTGACGATAGCCAGGCAGCTCACATCTCGGTCCAGTGCTTATCTTCAATGCGGTCCACCTCTTCGTAGTGCCTTTGCTTCTTCTCTTTCTTTTTCGTATCATTGTTCTTTCGTCGGAGCATCAACTTCATCTTGGAAGCTAGCCTCCCAAAGGCCGCTGATGTGGGGGTGCCGCCGTTTTGTTCACCTGGCTTCTCGTCTGCGCTCAGTTCGATATCTTCGCACTTTGGAGGGTAGTTTTGTTGAGACAGATCTGCTAATTTGAACTCGGTCGGCCGGCTGATGTGCCTCGCCTCTTTGGTGTGATGTGAGTATAGAGACATGTTGGAGGAAACCTCCTTGGTACCGACGGCTGATGCCATTGACTGAGATACAACAGAGGTGGGCTTTTGCTTCGGCTTGGGTGGTGCCTTGACTGGCAATGGTTTGAGCATGCGCCATACCGGCTCTCCAGGACTGGCGGGCTCGGAAGACGAAGATGTGGGCCGAACAAGGAGTACTGAAGAGTTGTTCCATTCAGTGCCGATCCTCGGTGAATAGGCTGGGGTCGATGGTTCTGAATCGATAAAGGTGCCAAAGGACTTGGCCGACATTGGTGGTGGAGACATTGGACCTGACATGTCTGGTGTCATAGGAGTGTGAGCGAGGGTGGGAGGAGGGAAACTCTTTGCTGAAAAACGATGTGGTCGTTCCGGTGACATGGTCCGCGGCGGCTTTGGCAGGCCATGTGTGGATAGTGGTCTGTGAACAGTGTTGCCCAATGAGGCCGGGGACATGTCAGGGGACGGCACGGAAAGCGTAGCCATGTCTATGGAAGGGTTATCGTGCCAAGTATGTGACAAGCTTTTCTGTGGACGTTGGCCTGAAATGTGCAGAGGCGTAATGATGCCGTCTGATGAGACGCGCGACACGAAAAGAAAGTACGGCAATGGCGGCGGCGAAGGATGTGTAAAAGAAGGCAGCACCCGAGTGCATAAGCAAGCAGCGAAGGAATAGTATTGCGGCACAGCCTTGGTTCCGGTCAAGTGGGTAAAGTCAAGCAGGATAGGAGAAGAGAGACTGCGCCGCACAACAAAACATGACGATAACAGAGGACTGGGAACCGGTACCACCTGAGGGCCTGCAGGCTACACTTTTGCTATATGAATGCACCACACTCGCGTCATGGACGGCGTGACGGTGCGTACTACACCCATTAGAGCTGTTCGAGTATGGCAGAATAATCATGCCATGCTAGTGGCGACGTTAAGCTACGGCGTGCGCTTGAACGCGATTCAAAGTTTCGAGAGCCGCCTGTAATAGCCCCGCCGTCGGTACATGGTGTGGAAAGCTTCTGGAGGATGGAGGACGTTAGGTGTATGGCCGAGTTGGGAATAGATGGGCAGGCCAACACCCAGAGGCGCCAATGTCGCCTTTCAATTGGACAGCAGTGGCCCAGCTGCATCGACCTCGCCGCAATTTTCATATGGACAGCGCCTGCGGAATTTGCACGGCCGTCAATGGGGAACCGGGGGGTGGGCCAACAATCCTGCCATCGTTTGGACGGCTGAGATCTGCTGTCGTCGTCTGGGGTCAAAAGGCAGCGTCTCACAGCCCCATTCGCTGCAGGGCCTGGCGAATCAGCTCCCCAAGGCACCTCTTCAGCCCACAACCACGTCCCGCTCGCCACTGCGGCTATCCGTTCTGTCATGTACCCAACCGCCATTGGCCTCGCACTCGAACCCTAAAGAAAATATGGCCATATTCAAACGTGGCTCGCCGTCATCCCGCGTATTCTGCTTCTCGTAGCCGAGACGCTCCGTTTGAAGCTAGGATCATGAGTTCGCTGATCAGGGCTGGTCCTGGTCGCGTGAGTGGTCACGAAGTCGAGCCGGGATACATCTGCGTCCCTCATTGTGACCTAATACTATCAAAGGGCAGTGCCTAGAGTTGGGGTCTGCGCCGCAATATCGATGCTGTGGAAAAGTGGGTATGGTTGATCCTGCCCGCGGTTGGAGACGTTTGTGTCGTCTTGTGCAACGTCCATAAGCGCCGTGCGAGTTGATCTCTGCAACTACTGGCGCAGCCTTCCAAATGTCATACCCATTGCAGGCACAGTAAGCGCACTCAGTATACTTTTAATTAAGCCGAAGGGCATGCCTGAGGGGCACGTAAGCGATGCGTTGTTGCTCCCTCAAGTAGCGCTTCGGGTGTTTAATAGCAACGCCGTCACTGCACGCCCTGGCCAACAAGGCCCGGAAGCAAAGTAAGATGGAGATCGCCGAGACAAAGCCCAGAGCCACACGGTTGCGGGAGAAGCTTGGCCGTGGGCGTTGCCCGCAGTGGACCAGGCCAACTATGTGCTGGTCGCCAGGTCGGGAAGGCCTGGCTACCCAGCTATGCCTCATACATACATGAACAACGTCGAGCCCTCCCCATTCTCCACGGTCACCTGTAAGCATCACGCCACTTCCTCTTCAATGCTGTCTTGAAATGGTCAAATACTCGGTATCATATGCCTGACGATTGCAAGATCGACACTCTCTTACACATGCTTTGTCGAATCCACTCACACTGGTAGTACGTATGCCGACCTAATCGGCCCGTTGCTCTACTGCAACATTCCTTCCGCTAGGCATCACTCACCTCTTCCGAATGCCAATGTGCTTGGGGAATTCCTGTTGAGAACCCTGTTTTCTTGATGTAGCTGTCTTTTTGACTTCCGGTAGACCTACTCTGGGGAGGATGAGTGAAACGTGTGTCAACACCCACACTCTGTGTAGGCAATCAGCAGATTGAATATACGTAGGCAGTCGTTGAGTAGACTCGGCTGTCTTCTCTGCTACCTTCTTTTCAATCGGTGGGTCGCCAGTGGGATCACAGTACGCTGCCTGTCGTCGCCCAGACCAGTTCAATATGATCACTCACATGGGAACTGACCGTGTGATGGCTTCGGTCTAGATTTGATATCCTCCAACTCCTACCACTGTCTCCTCACCTATCACCTTGGCTACGTTTATTGTCTTTTTCCCTCCCTGGTCTTGTGAATGTCATGAACTCGATTGATTGGAACGAAAAAGACGCACCCATCAGCGACGTCAATATAGTTGATGATGGCGTTAAGCAAAACACTGGCATGTGTAGTCCAACTGCCGCGACTATTTCGGCCGCTTTTTCGGTACCAATGTGGAACCTGAAATCTGGTGTATGAATGTGGTAAAGTCGAAAAGTGCCACATCCAAGAAGCTAGCTACATTGACTGGAGCCCCACGTACTACTTGTGATATTTGAAAATTGTTTGGTTTTACAGAACACTCAAGATCAATCAGAGTGAAATATTGCTATATGTGTATCATAGAAACAGCCCCTCATGTTGCGTCACGGTGAGTTGTCTACCAAAACCGATGGACCACGATTTTTGCGAGCTTGAATCGACCCAAGCGTCGCCAGTGAAATTGCTTTGTATTGCCCCATCACCTACTCGAGTATAACAAAGCCAATTCCTATTTCCTCGCCTTTGTTGCTAACATATTAAATAGGGGCAGATTAGATGTTGCGAGGGTTGCGTTAAAACACCTCAGTCAGATATCGTACAGTGATCACACTCAGATTCTTGAAGTGATATCTGCCTGACTGAAGTAGCGCCTCTTGATTCCATGATACAAACGAAATAAGAGCACTTTATCTTTCTTCGTATCTCTATAGCCTTCAAACTGGCTCTTTTGAGTGATTTATCCCCGAGATAGCAGACCTCACCGCGGGTATCTCACCTTCACCTTGAATGTCAGTGCACCACTTCACGGCTCATTTATCACCACGTCTTTTACTCCAAAATTCACACTGCCAACATAAAACACACACAACACGTTTTCTTTGAAATTCAATACACCACTACGTGGCACTGTACAGCAGTAAAGCAGCGAATCGTTATACATCTACACCATGGATTTCCCACATTTCCAACTCCAAGCAGGATTGGCGGCGACCATGTTCTCGCCAGACGTAGTGCCAGCGCTTTGGGGCCAGTTAGACGACTCAAAACAAGGTATCCATCAAACCCCCCCCGCAGCCACCCTTGAGAGACATGATGTGAGAGAGAGTGTTGGCGATAGTAGCTCAGAACTTCGTCGACCGGCTCGCAAGAGCAGTGCGAGGTCGCTTTCGAGTCTTTTCAGGCGCAAGAAGCGCGACAATAGCGGCGTCTATAGTGGCAGCCAGCTATCGATTGTTTGGAGCTCTGAGCATGAGGACAATGACGCCACCGACATGGGTGAGCGTCCTCAGTTGGATGATGAGACTCTGTGCGAGGAAACTACAGAAGACTTCGGTCAACAAAGTAAGTGGCTTCTACAACCTGAATGATCTGAACTAAACTAGCCGCAGAAGAGGTCGAAACCTCCAAAGACCGCGGACAGCTTCAAGCACTGTCTCCTGAACAGTTTGCTGCTTTCGCGGAGGAATTCGTCACTTCCAACGAGGAAGACATCGACACACTTCATGATGACCACTCGGTGACCGAAGAAGCAAGTGAGAGAGACAACAATCTCTCAGACCGCGGCCGTGTCCACAAGCACCAAAGATTCGAATCCCTCCGCGTCAACTTCTCACACGAGGAAGTCCGCCGCATCGCCCAAGAGATCTACGACAAGACTGTCGCCGAGGTCAACCTCTCCCTCTTCAGCTACTGGATCAACGAAAGTAGCAAGAACTACGAAGAAGCCAGTCTGCACATCCGCGAGCTGCGCCTCGACCACGTATCTATCAAATCCTCCCCAATTCCATCAATTTTTCACTAAGAAACACACAACGCTAACATATGCACTGTTTGATAACAGGGCTACAACCTCGCACGTATCACCAACCCACACCTCCGCACATTGATGCAAGAAGTATTCACCCAACGCCCCATGTATGCCAAACCCCTCACCCACCTATACCTACGCAAGAGCCCAGGAATCCGGAATCTGCGTGACCCAGGCACAACCTGGTGTCACAGAAGATTCCTCGGGACTCTCTGAACCTCTCACGCACCCACATTTGCCTCTCTCTGTCTGCCCGAAACCTCGACCAAACAGAGCGCTGCAAATACTCTAGTCAATTGCCGAAACTAACGCATATGGTGTACAGAGAAGCCCGCATCGCGCTGCAAGAACGAGCCTCGCGCAGCAACTTGAGCGTCACCACTAGCTCGATGCGCAGTGGTAGTAAAGGCGATTTCTCCGTCTTCCCGCGCATCGATGCGCTTCCGCCAATCCTGCGTGTCGAACGGCAGCGTGCCATGAGTCAGGCGGCACAGCGCTCGACGTCGCTGGCGTCGATGGCGTCGGAGCTTAGGGTTTACCCACCAAACAGTACGTCTCCCTTTACCATCTCATACCATGTGCTTGGTAGCCTTCTATCACGCATGGCTTTCTGCACAATATGTACTGATGAGAAATAAATATATAGCACCTGATCGTCCGTTGCCGCTTACGCTGAGATCGCCGACTACTAACTCAACGCTGAGTACGCAGCCGACGCTGCCATTTGGGTTTCCGTCTCCCGGGGCGCCTGTTCAAATCAGCGACGGTGTGTACTCGGGTTTGACTTCGTATACGGGGTCACTTTGCGACGACGATGGTGACGGTAACAATGACGGTGTTGAAGAAGTAGATGAAGAGGCTCTCTGGCACGAACGAGTCGCCGATGTTGTTGAGAGCGTCATGGTGCTAGAAAAGCCGGACCAGATCAACAAGGTGATTGAAGAATTGGAGGGGCTCAAGTCTTTGTACTTGTAGGTTACTCTCGATACAACCATTCTAAAGTACGTACGCGCTGGGAATCGCATATCAGGCGATTGCATGTATAGACTCACAAGTCAACGGGCACAGTATAGCTGGTAGTAGAGCACACATACAATTATGCACAACAATACCTTCTCCCCCAATTTCCCCGGATGAACCCCACTTCTTCTCCTCCAAACTCTCTTGTTCGATTCAGCGCCGTCGTCCGTCTGCTAAACCCAATATGGGGAAACAATCTGTGCTCCATCTAGAAAACGATGGAAGCGGCGTCATGTGCGGAGAATATACGTCTAGCGGCCATAACAACGGACGCTAGAAAGTATTAGCGCATCTACACTGCGATAAAGCATCATCTAGTACGAAATGCATTACAACGTTTTCTTCCTTTTAGGCAAAAACGACATCCATTCTCCATCTACGTACAGCGACATAGAGCCCTCCATCTCCAGCCCAAACCTCTATTTTATTCACCCTCTTACATAGCAACGCAACTCACCACATAACCACCCCATCCCCATCATCACCAAACAAAAACCCAGACGCTTCATTCCCTCACCATCTCAATCTAGACTACACAGCAAACCCACCCGCCAAGCCCGCACCCTAACCCAAGAACAGGAACCGTAATATCCGCAGTACTGCCACCGCTTAAGTACACTCTCCACTCGCCGCCCATCCATACCCTCTTCGTAATCCAACCTACCTACTTGCCGAAGCAAAAAAAAACAACCCTTGAAAGCGGTGAAACCGTCAAAACACCACTGCACACACACACATACCCCCGGTGTTGCGACGTTTCCCATCGACATTCAACCGCCAAAACACGCGGAATAAGCACTCTACTAACCTTATCTCCACGCACATACTCTTACCACCAACCAACCAACCCCGTTCAAAACAGTTATTTAACATATACAAGTACAAACTTGATTTCTATAGTGCTTATTTTGAACCCCTCCCCCCCTTCCTTCGGAGGCGGGGGGGGGGGGGGGGGGGGGGGTGGGCGACGCAGGTTTCACGTATACTTCTATCTCACGTGCGGGTAACCACTCGCCCAATGTAAAATAAACTCGGTTGAAATACTTGACATATGTGGTTATTTGTAAAGGGGTGGGTGACGTGCGCGCAACGGAATCCCACGAATGACGGGGCTGGAATCGGGCCGGGTCACTTTGTTTTGGTTTCGTTTTGTGGAGAGATACAAACGGGTGTGGAGCATGCTTTTTTCACGGGATTGAGGAGAGGGTGTGGGGTAGGGTGGGAAATACGGGGTAAAGTAAATTGAACGGACGGATGTATATAAGGCTTTCGCGAAGCTTTTGTCTTTTTTGCTTGTCTGTTTTTTTCTCTTGTGTGACCTTAAAGACGCCCAACGGGACTACGAAGAGACGTTTTTGTTTGATAATTGTATATATTTTAAAGAGAAGCTTGAGTTCACAAGATGAAGTTTCTTATTTCGCTCTTGGCTTGCGGTTCAGCGGCTTTCGCTGCGCAGTTAACTCAAGTCTCAAACTATGGGGGTTCGGCGAAGGCGAGACCGGGAATGTAAGTATATCAACTACCAACTACCTCTCTCATCCTACCACCCCATTTCTTATCTTGCGGCTTCGTTAACATTGTAATACAGGTACGTCTACAAGCCTGACCAGGTCAAGACCGATGCGCTCGTTGTAGCCATCCATCCCTGCGGATCTACCGGCCAGAGCTACTTTGGCTGGGCACCCTGGAAGAAGGGCTCGGATTCCAAGGGCTACATTACCGTGTTTCCGAGCGCGACGGCGTCGTGCTGGGATGTATCGAGCAAGGCGTCGCTGTCGCGTGGTGGTGGCGGCGAGTCGAACGCTATTGCGGACATGATTGCGTATGCGACTAAGCAGTACAACATCAACCCCAAGAAGGTTTACGTGGTGGGAGAGTCGTCCGGTGCGATGATGACGAATGTCTTGGCCGCGACATATCCCGATCTTATTGCTGCGACTTCGGTGTACTCTGGTGTCGCCGCTGGATGCTTTGTGTCGGCTTCTGGAGCGGTGGCGGCGTGGAACAGTGATTGTGCTCAAGGACGCTCCATCAAGACTGCGCAGCAGTGGGGTGATATTGCGCGCGCAATGGATCCTGGCTACAGTGGATCGCGTCCCCGCGTTCGTAAGTGGATTTGTGCTTCCCCGAGGTGTTACGGTTGCTGACTTTTGCGTAGAATTCTGGCACGGCTCTGTTGATGCCACCATCCTCCCACCCAACTACAACGAGACCCTCAAGCAGTGGACCAACGTGTTTGGAGTCAGCACTACGCCTACAAGGTCGCGGGCCAACACCCCCCAGACCAACTACCGCACCGATGATTTCGGTTCCAACGTTCAGGGTATCTGGGCAGTCGGCGTCGGACACGGTGTCCCAGCTCACCAAGCCCAGACTGAGGCCTGGTTCGGATTGTAAAGGTCGTATTCTCTTGCGATATGAATAGCATACTTCATGTACATAAGTAGTCAAACACATAGGCCGTAAATATTGATCACCTTCCCAAGCTCTGACTCTCACTTCTTCTATGGGTTTCCTTTGGTACTTCTAGAGTGTCTCGTCGTTTTGGTGCTCGGGCGGAACTAGAATCCAGTCGCGGCGTTTCTGGTACGGGTGGTGGTGAGCTGGGTCCGATATCTGATGTAGACCGAATGCTTGCCGCATATGTGCTGCTGGCTCTTTCCCGCATCAGATCATAATTGCGACTAGTGGTCTCGAGGTTTGGGTTACGCCATATTTCTCCGGGTACCTCTGGGAACGATCGTGTCGCCTCGTTGGTGCTGTTTTGCTCCAAGTCAAGCTTTTCGTGTGCAGCGTCGCCAAGATAGTTACCGGCAGAGGTCAGCCATCTACGGACTTTGTGTCTACCGGCTGTCGGGTGATCATCTGGCTGAGTATCCTGACGGTCCTCCGGAAGGATTCCGCGTATTTGATCGCCATCGTCCCCTGGATGCGTAATTGTTGGGATTAATGAAATATCATTGGGCGACTCTGAGCGTATACCCAGAGCATTGACTGGGAGGTTTGAATTTGAATTGGAGTTCCTCTGTGGCAGTGGAGTTGGACATTGTTCGCTGCTATGACTGTGACGTGAAGAGCACGAATGCTCGCATTGTGGTATGTGCTTCTGTTCGGTAGTCTCTTTGCCGCTGGTTGACCATAGTAGATATAAAGATCCAAAGGCACCGAGGATTGTACCAGCTATAGGTGACCACTGCCCTGCATAGAATGTTAGATAAGGCTGTCAGGCTACTTAGTGCCAGGTAGTGCCACTTACCAAAAGACCCCATGGGTTCGGTCATGTACATCAACTGAGGGCTGAAGAAGTTTGCTTCGCCGATGCCGATAATGGTCAGTATAACGCCACCAAAGAGCGGGATCTCAATGACGGTCAGAAAGGATCGCACAAGGTCGTTGATATTTCTCATCTCTCCGACTGTCATGTTGGCGCCTTCAATGCGGGCATTGAGCTCTTCGACATGACGACGTCTCTTCCAATTGGTTTCCAGGACCTTGTCCCATGTGAAGATCAAGGACAGGATGGCTGGTATACAGAACCCTGCTGCCAAGAGCATACCGGCATTAAAGGTCAGGATCCGTGGCACAGGAACAACATAGACATCGGCTGCAGCTCCGCCTCGCAGCGGCGACCTTGGGCCTTGTGTTTCAGAGCAGGTCAAATTGCAATTGGGCTGCAGTTTCAAAAAAGCGGCAGTTCCTCGGGGAGAGTTTGCGTCGATGGGAATGTTGCAGTCGGTCGGCGTCACACGGTAGAACTCAACGCACAGGGCCAATAGGCCCATGAGGATTAGAATGGTCCACAAAAAAATAATGTTCCTTCCCGGCGTGTAAAAGTAGGTGCGCGACAGTCGCACCGTGAGCGGAGCGGCCAAGATGCCAATTGCGCACACTTGAAAGGCACCAAAGATGTCCAAATCAATTCCTCCTGGTTACGTCACATGTCAGAACAGGCATCGCCGTGGCTCTTGGGGGTTCTTGGGAGTTGCAGTACTGACCATTCTGGTGCGCAGCTGCGAGCACGATGCCTTGGATTGCCGAGATGGCGGGGAGGATCAAGACGGCAGCCAAGCACGTGTTCCGTAACCATTCAGCTTTGCGAAATGTCACACATGCGGCAACGAGGACATAGTATAGGATCTGGATGCGGGCGTCAGTTGTTGGCTGGGCGGGAAGGTATGTTGACAGGCAGGTGGGGGGTGGGTTACTGACACGCGACCCGGCGCCGTAGTTGGAAGATATGGGCCAGGCACAGACGACCTTGAAGGCTGCGCTAGTTGGGGAAGATTGAGCAGAAGAGGCGATGGTTGCAGTGGTAGGGGTGGCAATGTCGGGGATTGTTGAGGGCGCTGACATGTTCACACCGTATGTTCACCGCCGGAGGAGCAGATGGAGACCATCGTTATGTAGGGGGCACAGAAGAGCGCAGCACAAAAAGGAGCCGCAATGGCATTACCAACTGGCCTAAGCAGGCAGACGCCGGGCCAGTGAGGCGGCGGTAGTAAATGCCAATGCTCTGGGGAAAACGCATCATTTACCGGTGAGTGTTTATGGCTGCATAGGGCGAAGCGTGGCTGAGCGGCCAGCATGACCTGCCTGGGCAGTCAATTCCACTCACCTTTTGCTTCCGAACCCAACTCATGATGCGAGCCCCTCTGACGGAGCACAGCCGGCCGACACGACGTCGTGAAAACAGGAAAAGATCGGTGCGCATTAAAGGAGTCCGGCCCAGGTGAGAAGATGGGTTGCATCATTGTGTTCTTCTCGCCACCCTGTTTGGATGACCAGCCTCCGATCCTTAGCCCTGGCAGCCCAAGACCGACGATGCAGGCGGGCGGTGCATGAACCCTCTCCAGTACTGACGAAGCGGGCGCAGTCACAGTATCTGACTACCCTCTAGCTAAAGCCCAGCTACATACACACCCACTTGACCACCGTCGCACAAACTTCTTGGTATCCCTTGGCTGCCATGCTTCAACTCACAAATTTTGGCCCTCAACAGTGATTGCGCGGTGCCATCTTAGCCCAACGCACCGGCTCCCGTCCAACGCTTCTCACCCGTCCATCGGGCCTACTGCCCTACTGGAAAAGCTTAGTCGCACGTACATATCTGCACACTACTACCCTTTCTTTTTGTTTTTCTTTGACTAGAATCAACTCGCAGTGCGCACTTGGCTTTCTCGTAGCCGTCGCAACATGCTTGTCCTACGTGCGACGACGGAGCCAGAGAGGCCCAATCTGGACACCAACGAAATCAAGCAATGGCGCTCTATCGTCACCCTCATTGTCTTTGTTCTGACAAGTAAGTCGACTATGCATGCTGACAGCTGCACACACCCAGCTAACTCTAGATGCTTATAGACATTAATGTCTTGTTCCCTTTCCACATACCCATATACATACCGCGGCCAATCTGGACTCTATGCCTCAACACTGTTAGTGCAATGCGCATCATACCACCACCCCAGCATCCAACCAGAGTGCGGAATGGCCGACCCGGTGCCTTTGTGCGATTCAACTTTCCCATGAATTTCATCACGGCTCCCCTGATAGCTGATCTTTTCCTGCTCGCTATCCTGGCCATTGGAGAAAAAGAAGTACGCGGTGGCACTGTTGGTGACCAAGGCATCGTCCCCTATGACATTATGCTCTTCTTCCTCTCGCTCGCCTACATTGCCATTTCTGTCGATGCCTCTGGTTTGATCAGATGGTTGGCTTTCAAAGTTTTGCAGAAAGGAGGAAAAGTAGGTCACAGGCTGTTCTTCTATCTGTACGCCTTCTTCTTCGGACTCACAGCTCTCATCGGCAATGATCCTATTATCTTGTCCGGCACTGCTTTTTTGTCTTACATGACTCGTGTGTCAAGCAACATCAAGCATCCAAGAGCGTGGATCTTCACCCAGTTCTCCGTGGCTAATATCGCATCCGCAATCCTCGTCTCCTCCAATCCAACCAACCTTGTCCTCGCGGGAGCGTTCAAAATCACCTTTATCAAGTACACCGCGAACGTCATTGTTCCGGTCCTTGTGACGGGTATCGTCCTGTATCCATTTTTGCTGTACATCATCTTCCATGACGAATCTCTCATCCCACCTGCGATTAAGATGGAGGACCTTCCAGAGGAGCTCAAGGTAAGGATCTTCGATGATTTTCATGGCCATAACTAATCTGAACGCGACAGAACAAGAAGCCAGTGAATCCAAACATTCCATATGCCAAAGGTGGACTTGAGGACAGCGAGGTTGACCCTAACAGCGACGACGAGCAAGAAAAGAAACAGTCTCTGGAAGAAGTCTTGAACCCATTCCTCGACAGAAAAGGCGCCATGTTCGGAGCGGTTCTCATGGCAGCCACTCTAGTCACCGTGCTTGCTCTCAACGCAGCGTCTACAGGCACGCACGAGCGCCCCGTCTTTTGGGTTACTCTACCCGCTGCATTCATCATGCTCTGCTTTGACCTCACAATGGGCTGGCTTAACCGAAAGGAAACACGAAGAATCGCGCACGAAGGCCGTCAAAGAATGGAGACCGCACTCGCAGAAAGAGAAGAGGCAAGGAGAATGTCTGTTGCACAAGTGGATCAAGATGCAATAACTCCACGCCCCGTCCAACGCGAAAGCCAGGTCCTGGAAGAGAAAGCGCAACCAATAACAGATGATGCCAGCCACACTACAAGTGGAGAGCAGCAAATAACACCCTCATCATCCGCCGAGCCCATGCCCCGGTCAGAAGAAAAACTCGAACCAACCAAAAAACCCGTTCCCACGACCCTCACCTCCCTCATCAACGACGCCTACATGTGGGCCCAAGAAACCTTCCCAACAACAATGACCGTATTCCACCACCTCCCCCTCGCCCTCGTCCCTTTTGCTTTCTGCATGTTCGTCCTCGTCCAAGCCCTCGTAACCAAAGGTTGGGTCCCCGTTTTCGCCTATGGCTGGGACCACTGGGTCGAGAAGACAGGGACGATTGGTGCAATTGGCGGTATGGGGTTTGTTTCTGTCATTTTGTGTAACGTGAGTTTCCCCCCTTTCCCCTCTCAAGAGAACCCGTGAAAATAAGGATGGAAGGAGGTTGAAATGGCACCATGAGGATATCGCTGACGCAAAATACAGTTTGCCGGCACAAACATCGGCACCACAATCCTCATCTCCCGTGTCATCCAAGCGTGGGAAGAAATTCACCGACAGAATGGACGACCGATTTCTGATCGCACCTTTTGGGGGACTATCTATAGGTACTTACCTCTCCTTTCCTCTCCACTCTTCCAAAGAACAAAAAGCTAACACTTCCTCAGCATGGCCATCGGCGTAAACTACGGCGCCTTCAGCCTTGCCTTCAGCGCCTCCCTCGCGGGCATGCTCTGGCGCGACATCCTCGGCCGCAAACACATTCGCGTCGGCGGTCTCGAATTCGCTCGCGTCAATCTACCCATCATCGCCATTACCATGGTCGTCGGGCTTGTTGTGCTGATTGGCGAGATTTATATCATCAGGGACAATAAGCCTTACTCGCTTGGTTGAAGTCTGCTCGAGGAGAATGTATTTGCAGAGTTTTATATTCAGGTGGGGGATTGTTTAATCTAGAAAGTATTCGCAAACGCGAGACTTGGCTAGATGAAAGAAGATTGGTAACAAGATAGGCTGGAGTCGCGGAATCATCTCACGTACCATCCTGCTTTCTGCAAAAAAAAAAGCAAATGCGGAAATGAGGACTCGTCGTGATGTACGAGATGGGCGATGACACAGTTCGAAAATTCGAGGAGAAGCAGCGGCGCCGAAGAGATGACAATGGGAGGAGCAGGAGAGGAAATAGAGAAAAGGGAATTTGGGTATAAATACGTACGTGGTAATGATTAAAAAAAGGTTAGACTGGGATAAGGGGGTATAGACTTGAATTAACATCGCAACTTCAACGGGATCATGCTTTTAAATGTGTATTTGACTTTGTTATCTCTATACTATTGTGTAAAAACATGCCTATAATACGCCTCCGTCACCCAAGCACAAACTTTAAAAAAAAAGGGGGCGAGAACCGCATATCATCGGCACTTAGCACGGTCAAATGCAAGATATAATAAAAAGGGTTATTCTCTAGTTATTTCTCCTCTCCACCTCTCCACTTCACCCCTCTCCTCAAAACAAAAGCAAAACACACATTATATATAAACTCCGTCCGCTGCCTTCCAAAGTCCAACCCCCATACTCCCTTACCCATTAAAGAGGGGGAAAAAAGAAGAAAAAAACGCCAAAATCTCAAAACCCTTCTTTTGTATTGTTCCCCAAGTAAACCCTAAAAGCGGGGGGTTTCAGAAAACTCCAAAGCAATGTAAAAAACCCCGACTTATGACCCCATCAAGACCCCCATGACTATTTGTATACGAGATAAGACATATGTATATATAAAGAAAAAAAGGGAAAAAATTTCTTTTTTCGCAATAAGGAAACACATGCTCTCGCTCGACGGTATGGAGAAAACGAAAAAAAAAGCAGAAGAAAAGGCGATTCGTCCAAGGAAAAGAGAAGAGGAGCTCAGTAGTGGTATCATGCGCAACAAAAAAAATAACGAAAACTCAGAAACGCTCAAGTCAAACACGGCGGGGAAAGAAAGGAGAGAAAGAATCAAGGTACGCGTGTTTATCATCTAGCAGGCGACGACGTCATGGGTGACGGCGCATCCGCATCCTGAGCAACAAGACCATTAGCCCCGCGTTGTTGTGCAGCAAACGGCTTTGCATCTGTCATTTTCGCCAGCGCTTTCGTAGTCCCATTTGCCGCCGAGAGATCTGCGACTGAATTCGGGGGCGTAGTTTCCGCCTCTTCGGGGATCGTCTGGCAGTAAGTCTTGAGCACGTGTTTGAGCGCTGGACGACGAATCGGCTTTGAGAGGAAGAAGTCCATGCCTGAGTCGAGACATTCTTTGACGTTGCTTTCTTCTGCGTAGGCGGTGAGGGCGACAATGGGGGCTGAGAAGCCGGATTGGCGGATGAGACGTGTGGATTGGAGACCGTCGAGGTTGGGCATTTGGACGTCCATGAAGATGAGGTTGTAAGGGGCTTGGCGCTCCATGCTTTCTTTGACCTTGTCGAGAGCTTCCTGGCCGTCCTTTGCAACGGTTACATCGTACACGTCTTCGAGCTTGAGCATGCGCAAGACGACTTCTTGATTGGTTTTGTTATCCTCGGCGACGAGAACCTTGACCTTATCACCGCGTTTCGTTGCTTCGGCCTCCACGCGCTTCATAGCTGCCACCTGCGAGTTTGGCGACTCCAACGGCTTGTTCGAAGCAAAGAAGGGATGACTGAGACCAACAAGACGGGGTTGGTTGTCCGACTCAAAGGACACTGGACCCGGTGGTGCGGTAGCGGCCGAAGTAGCGACGCTGATAGGGCTGTTAGCCCCGGAACGCAACGAGCGGGCCGACCGTGCATCGTCATGGGATCGACGACGCGGGGGGTCGTCGATCGACATGCTCCGCCGTGGGGTTCCAGTTTCCATGTTAACGATCCTCGAACTGGCACTGCTGTCTGCTCGGCTGGCCACGTGCTTCAGTGGAATGACCATGGTAAACACGCTTCCATGACCGACTTCACTCTTCAGACCAATCGTGCCCTTCATCAAGCCTGCGAGTTGCGAGCAGATACTCAATCCCAAACCAGTACCTCCAAACTTCTTGCTCAGGCCCAAGTCACCCTGGACAAAAGGTTCGAAGATCTTGGAATGTAAATGGTCAGGGATACCTGGACCAGTATCCTCAACCTCAAACTCAAACGTCAGCCAGCGCCCAGGCGGCGGTGTCGCAGCCCGCTCTTGAAGCATGTAATGTGAATACGCATTCGCCTTGTCCATGACGTTGATTGCGTTTGCAGTATCGTAGTGGTTTGGCGTTGCTACTGATACTGATCCAATCTCCGAAGCTGACGTTCTTACCCGCGCCTTTGAGTTGCGTGCCGAGCTTTGCCGTGATTGTATCGAAGCCTTGCGGCTTTCGGGCATGCGGGCCTCTCCAGGGCATCGGATCGTGAGCGTGACCGAGCCACCCTGGGGCGTGAACTTGAGACTGTTGGACACGAGATTGATGACCACCTGCAGTATTCGATGTTGATCTCCGTACAGGATCATGTCCTTTAGCCGGCCAAGCCCGAAAGGACCGAGATCACGCAATTCATTGGGCCGCCCGTTGTCGTCCAGGTTGTTCTCATACGGCCCTTCGAATTCCACGGCTAATTTAATGCCGCCTTCTCTTGCCTGCTTGTCGAAAATAGCCAAGACTTGTGAGCTGATATCTCGCAAGCGGAACTCCTTCTCATCCAAGCTCAACTGCTGTCCGACTTGGTTCTTGCTAAACGTCAAGAGATCCGTCAATAGATTCAGCAGCAAGTCTCCGCTCTTGTAGATAATACCCAAAGACCGTTTCAACTTGACCGGGTCGTCTTCTGACATGCAGACAGCACACATGCCCAGGATACCGTTTAACGGCGTCTTGAGCTCGTGTGAAATGTTTGCAATGAAAAGAGTCTTGCTCTCATTCGCAGCCTCTGCAGCTCTTTTGCTTTGCTCCAACTCTGCCGTTCTCTGTGCTACTCTCTCCTCAAGCTTTTCATACTGCATCATCAATTCGTCCGTCATCTCGTTGAAGGTGGTGGTCAAATCGGTGAGTTCATCGTGGATAAAGTGCTTGCGGTCCTTGACTTTGCTCGGGATGCGAAACTGCCTACGCCTCTCTGCCTCCTTCTTTTCTGCCTTGTTGAGCTTGGCATTTCTGCGGTAATGTATAAATTGACCAAAGAAGCCTTCCTTGTGAGCAAGCGCTGCATCTTCTGAGCCATCGGGCCCGCCATCGTTGTGCGAACTGGAGTCGTCATCTTCAAAGGCCGATGGTGAGACCGTCTTCTTAGTAGCATCTCGTAGCCGTCTGATTGGCTGACTCGAATAATGCGCTACGGGGAACGCAGCAATCAGCATGGCACCAATAGTACCAAAAACACAGGCGAGGATGATATTCCGAAGACGATTGATAGGCTCCCAGACCTCCTTACGCGTCTGCTCAACTACAACCATCCAATCCACCATGGGACTGCGGACGATAGCGTATCCAACCGCAACCTGGTCGCCCATCTCATTTTCCGTAGGGATAATACTACCAGCATTACTAGTAGCACCGGTCGTCTGGGTAAATCCTTTGCGGATGGCCGGGTACTCGGACCAGTCAAAAGGAGGAAGTTCAAGTTCGGTATCATATTTGCCGTGTCGCTGCATGTTGTTTCTGTGGGTTGGCGGTACAAGAAAGCGTACCTGTACTTTTTCCGGGGGGGTCGGATTCGCGGCATCGTACATGTAGCTTGATGGAAAGACATTGGTAACGTTGTTGGGGCCAAAAAGGAGAGTCAGGCCACTCTTGTCGAGACCGTCAATGGCATCCACAACACTGGTGATGAGCGAGGCGTCCAGAACAGTCGTGAGCCATCCCAGCGTATCGATGTTGGACGTGTTGTTAATGATGGGCAAGGTAATGGAGACGAGGCTAAGAGAGTCATTAACGCGATACGGGCCGAGCAAGAGATAACTCGTGTTATCGATAGTCCTTCCTTCGAAATGCGCCTTGAAGGTATTAAAAGACGAGTTGAACGGAATAGACTCGACAGTGAATTTAGGATAGAGTTCAGGTATGAAGCCATAGTCAGGGTCGCCTAGCGTTGCATTTTGGCCGTCTGGTTTCTGAACAGGGAGCACGACATCCATCATCGTGACGGCGGTACGGCGAAAGACTGCGCGGTCTGATGAGTTGAAGGGAAAGATTTGGGCCTGGATAGCGATGCGGGTCCGGATATCGCCCGAGAAGATGGCATCGTAATCTTCTTCGACGCGGGCCCAGTTCTCTATCGAGTTATTACCACGATAGTAGCGACCGAGCGCAGCCTGAGGAGAAAGACGGTTCGCTGCTTGTTGGACGAGGATTTGCATGAGAGCCAGGTTCGAGGACAGCTGTGCGGCTTTGAGCGAGGCGGTTAACGTGAGGCGAGTCGATCTACATGGCACAATAGTTAGTATCGAGGGCACCCGGACCCAAGGGCGCTTGAGGAGCGAAGAAATACCGTATGTCGAGCACGAAATTGTGGTTGGTGAGCTACTCATGTCAGCAACAGAAGGCATTGTTAGCAGGCGGGAGTATGTACCCATGTTGCGACTGCGACGACGGCCAGGCCTATGGTCGAGGCCAACAGCACCAAACAGCCTAATTGCTCGCGGATGGGGATGCGCATTTTGGCCATGTCACCGGGCGGCGCAGACAGCAGATGTTGTCAAAGGCAGGGTTAAGGGCGAGGAGCGTCGTGTGTGTCCCATTCCTCGCAGTACATGCAGACTAGTGTGGATGTTGGGGGGACGGGGAAGGGCGGAGGCGTGGTGTCGAGTGAATGGATGTGCAACCACCAAGGGCACAGCAGCAAGGGTACAGGCAGACGGTAGCCGACAATTTAATCAGTCAAGCAGCCCGACCAAGAGCAGCAGGAGGCGGCGGGCGGCGGAAGGAGAGGACAAGAGGCAGTAGCAGCAGAGGACGACAAAGCAGAGCAGGGCGCGGCGGAGCGGCCGTCGGCATGGCGCGTCGGAACCCTGGAGTGCACAGTCGATGTGGGAATGCAGGCCGGACGCTTTGGGGGTTGGTGTGGGAGGAGAGATTACTCTAGCCAGGCGGGTATATCGCTATCTGGCTAGAGGCGCTGACCGTTGGGTGTTCGCTTGCAGCTCCTGTATGGTCAAGGCCAAGCAAGACACAGCTGACAGTGCAGCAATTCGCGCATGGTGACAAGAGCCAGAGACTTTCTCTCGTACCCAATGAGGCTACATGTCGATTGACAGCCCGCCCTAAGACGACGGCCGTCGTGTTGCGTTTTCCTGGCGCGCTCCACCACCTGTCAGTCTGTCACTGCCCTCGCCCGCCCCATTTCATCCGCAAAACCGCACGTTTGGGAAAGCGGCTGGCCTTGGCGTGGCGGGGACGGCGTTCTGGCCTCGTCTTTTTTTCCCATCGATCGGCAGATTCGTCGCATGCCTTGCGATCCCCCCGGTCTGGCGGTTAGGTTCTAGCCCAGCAAATAAAACACACACACAAAACCTGCATTTCCCTTTGAGAAATCGTCGACAGACATCAAGCATGGCTCTTTCGCAACATTTCCATGTTGGTAGCGTGTATGCAATCGGTCCGTTATTCTCCCTTCCCCCCCCCCGCGTGCTTGGGTCGCGGGAAAACCTAAGCATAGTTTTAGTTTAGTACTAGTGCTAATTCAATTCCCTCCCATTCTGATTCCCAAACATCAGCCGCACTTCTACCACGTATTTCGTTTTCTTCACATGCATGTAACATACGCGTCTCTCCACACATACATAAATCATACCACATCTCTCCCCATCTCGCCACTACTCCCGACTAGTAATCACGAAACCCGTCTACCGGGTAGAGAAAAAGTAAAAAAGTCACAACCAAAGACGCCACACACATACACCCCTGCCCTCTCTGCCCCTGATCTGAACATCTGAAGAAAAAACAATGCATACAAAACCCACGCCCTTCCAAGTCCCTCAACCTAGGTGCACATACAAACATACTCTCCACACACGCCCTCTGCATCCCCATCCCCACAGACCACCGCCGCTGTTAGTAATAACGCAATCACCCCATCACCGTCCCCACCTCCCCTTTAGTAATAATGACCGCAAAAATCCAACCCAACCTACCCCCAAAAACCCGCCTTTTCCTGACTCATCACTACCGGTCGCAAAGAACCGTCGTTTTTACTCTCGCAAGCTTGCGTCAGCCTACTTGCATATTTCCTTAGTTTAATAGTCCCGGCACAGCGCGAAAAAGAAAACTTTGCATAAACATTCCTCATACTTACATGTGCAACAAATGATCACGTGAGAAAACGCTTTTGCATGTATTAGGCAGCTGCGGTCCATGTGATGAGTCATCAGGGCAATACGTACGTTGCGTAATCGAGAAGGAGCGACATGTTAGAGGGGGTTTACTGAGGGGTGAAGAGTAGGAGATGGAGGGTTGTGAAGAGTAAACGATCAAAGTAATGTAAAAGTGGAGAAAATTACTATTACCTTACATAGTTGGAAATCCACACATACGCGCGCACTTTCTCTCATCACCACCTTTTTTTTGCTGAATGGTATGAGTTGCATACGTATCCCATCTATGTGACACAGTAAAAAGGAAACCCCCCCTATCCCAGAAACCGAATCGCCTTGATCGTAAAAGATCGGGTATCAAAGAGAAGAAGAAAAAGAAGACGGGGTGCGAATGTGGAAAACAACCCGGGGAAGAGAAGCCCTTGAACATGATGTACCAGTTCCCGAAAAAGCCACAAACACACACACACACACACACACACACACACACACACACACACAAACACATATACATCCACCTTCACCACGAACCACCTCCACCTCCTACTTCATACCGAACAGATACCTCAACTCCCTAACATCCAACCGTGTCAGATTCTTATACTCTCGTTCATCCAGCGCCGCCCCAATCATCTCGCGCTTATTATCTTGCAAATGCGTAATACGATCCTCCACTGTCTCAGGTACCAACACGCGATGAACATGCACCTCACGCGTCTGCGGCATGCGGTGAGCGCGATCAACAGCCTGGTCTTCGATAAAAGGGTTCCAGAAGGGATCGAGGATGATGACTTGGGATGCTTTCCAGAGGTTGAGACCGGCATTACCTGCTTTGAGGGAGATGAGCATGACGTTTTGGTCCGGGTCGTCCATGAAGGCGCTTACGGCGTCAGCGCGGGCGTCCATTTTCATGGTGCCGTCGTAGCGCTGGTATTGCATGTTTTCTCGGTGGAGGGGGACTTCGATGAGGTCGAGGAGTGAGGTGAATTGGGAGAATACTAACGTCTTCTCGGTTGGGTCGTTGTTGCGGATCTCTTGGAGGAGCTGGATGGTTCGGTTGATCTTCGCGGATGGAACATATGTCTTGTCCAGACGACGGAGGTAGCGCTTTTTAGCTGCTTTGCTGCGCATCGACTCTTTCTTCAGCTGAGCCAAAGTCAACTTGGGTTTAGCACGCGCCTTGCCCTTGCCTTTGCCCTTGCCACGCTTCTTCGACTTCTTCTTGGACTTTGCTTTGGGAGCAGCAGAATGACCCGCCTCATCACCGTCTTCCTCTTCATCATCCACAACAAATCCAGCCAAATTGCCTTGCTTATCAACGTCGGGTGCATCCTCATCTTCAGAGTCGGAAACATCAGAGTCGGAATCGTCGTCCTGGGCCTCATCATCCAGGTCAGCCGATGCGAGACGCTCGCGACAATGGACTTTGCAAAAGTGCTTGTAGTCGGTGATCAATTTGGCCCTTATCTCGCCACGGCAATGCGGGCACTTGGGTATGCTTGTCTCATCGTTGCCATCCTGCTGAGCTGCTCGCATTGCGGGATCGATGAGCTTCTGAACACATTCGCCACAGACCGTATGTCCGCATGGAATGATAATAGTCGGATTAGGGTCAGCCTCGAGACAGATTGGACACTCGAACGAGTCGTGATTCTTTAGTCGCATCACGACGTCTGCATTCAATCCTTGCGCTCGGGTCAACAGGTCGTCCTCGTCGATGCCTTCGGTCGCTGGCTGGCTAAGATCTTTGATCAGGTGTGGATGACAGCAGGCCTGACGCAGTCGAAGTAAGAGGACCAAGACATTTGCATAGTTGGCTAGGCCTTATTAGCATACAACCTTACAAAGCCAAAACTAATTTGAGCAAGCTTACATGAAACTGCGTCATCGTCAATGTACTGGTTCATTTGAAGCTGTGTCCTCGTCTCCAAAGCACGGTACAGTTCAAGTTCTGAATCGCTAAAATCAACGTTGTCAACAACGATATGCTTGGGCGGAATCCTGGAGATTGGCTGTCCATCCACTTTGGCATCCTTCTGCCTTCGCAGCATGAGAGATGCCAGCAGGATTCGAACGCGATCCATCCCTTGGCTCCTCGTACGTGTTTGCTTGATAGTCTGAGAAATGTCAGCCTGTAACACATAAATCCACCAGTACTTAGCACTTACTTTAAAGATGTCTGTGTTAAACTTGTTCCACGAACAATAAGGCTTCACGTTGAGGAATCGAATCAACGGGTACAACTCGGCGATGCTATTCATCATGGGCGTTCCAGTCATGCACAAGCGGTGACGGGCCATGAGGTCTGCGCAGGCCTTTGACGCTTTGCTGTTGCGATTCTTGATGTTGTGAGCCTCGTCAATAATGATGCGATACCACATGCACTCGGGTCCAAGCAATGCAAGCTTATCCTTAGCTTTGCGACGAATAGAAGGGTCCTGTGTCTCCTGTTCGTGCAGCATAGACTCTTTTCGGGACTCTTTCTGCTTGTATTCCGAGGTTAAGCAGCCAAAAGTTGTGAGCACAACATCGTACTGACGAAGACGGGAAAATTCGACGTTCTTGCCAGTGCCGTGGTAGAGGTATACACTGAGCTTGTGACGAGGATCAACATGCCGTTCGATTTCTTTTTCCCACTGCCGCATGAGAGCCACAGGCGCGATTATGAGAGTTGTTTTACAGGCTGGATCATCGGGTGGATTTGCACAAATGAGCGAAAGAGCTTGTATCTGAGCATATTGTTAGCAGCGGATTAGCTAGGTTAGACCAGAGAATAGATCATCAACTTGTGATCTGATTTACCTACCGTCTTTCCCAATCCCATGTCATCAGCTAGAATACTGCCTTTGTTGTCACCACGTTCCATCTTGAGGAGCCAGGTCAGACCAATTCGCTGGTACTCTTTAAGAGTGCAGGTCATGATGGCGGGTGTTGGCTCTCGCTTCTCAGTCTTCTCAGCATCACCCTTGAAATTCTCAAGGAGCTTTTCTATAGCCTCTGTTTCAGCGACATGACTCCCTGGGAAGCCACCATATTCATCACCGTCGCTATCACCAGCTCCCATGAATGGAGGTACTCTAAGCGCATCCATGTAAGGAGGTAACGCATGATTGGCATAGTAATCGAACCCAACAGTTTGAGCCCCTGGAAATACATGCGGATGCTGCTGATATCCATAGCTATGACCTGGTGGGTTTGGGGTCATCATGAACTCAGCCAGTTCTGGTACGGACATATAATCCCTACTAGCATTATTGGCCGGCATCGAATGGCCATTGCGGAATGCTCCCCGATAAGCATTGTGCAGTTCTGGAAACGGATCCGAATACGTGGGCGCCCGCATAGGCGGCTGGGGAGATCGTACAGGGGTAGGAGGATCAGACTCGGTCAAATCTACGAAAGCTATTTGATCAGATCGATGCATATGATTTGACTCCCGACGAGGCAATGATTGTGACCACGACTCGAAGGGGGGTGTTGTAATATCTGGACTTGGTTGCCTGCTGATACGCTTGGCCTCAGGGCCGCCGGCTAGCTCTAGGTTACGCTTGAGAGAATGCGATGGCAGGGCGCGAGGTGGCGAATGTGGCCTTCGTATGCCATTTGAGGGAACGGCAGGAGCGTATCCTGGCTGAAAGGCCCGGGCTTGCTCGCGATGCTTTTGGAGCCTCTCAGACATATCATGGAGCTGCTGCTCGTAGTATGGCTTATCGATATCATCAACAGTGGGGAGGATCGCTGTTATCATGGCAATGTTTGCCTGAAGAGCATTGGTGTCATTTGCCATATCCATCCTGGCTAGGCTGACTACCACAGCAGTGTGGCGAGACAAACGAAGCGAATGTAATGGACGTCGAAATGGGGGTTTCGGGACAGGGGAAGTGCGCTGGATGGAGAACAGTGCGGCGTAGACGGGCCTTATAGATCGAGGGCGAGAGTGTAGGGCGGCGGAATGAAGTGGTCAAAAGTGACCGCTGTGCGTAGCCGATTCACCGTGAGGCCCCAAGCGACTTTCAGGCTGCAGTGTGGCCAAATGAAGAGTGAAAGGAAGCCCTGTAAGACAATTGCAATGACACGCCACGACGCGCTGCGCGGTCGTTTCGCCGGGGGTTCTTTTGTGCAACGTAAACTGCGACACCCTCGTATTTCGTCAAACGAGACGATGGCGAAAGAGAAACGAGAAAAACGAAGGAAGAAGTCAAAAGAAAAGAGCTAGGCGCTCCTATTCCACCGTATCGCAAACGCCATAGCCTCGTGGTGGGGGGTTGCGCGCACAGAGGACAAAGGGAAGCCACCAGTGTGTCTGTCGCGTCCTCGATTACTATCGATAGGTTGACCCTGGTAAGCCCGCGGCTGAACGTCATCTGGGCTTTGGGTTGCATTGCATCTGCAATGCGGCAAAAGTAATCGCTCAAAGCCTAAATGGTGCCGAATGGGCAGTGCAGTAAATACTCGTTACAAGGCACCCTATGCTATGCTGACACGACTATTGCTGAGGCGAACGGCTGAAGGACTTTTGTTCTGGCAGCTGCGGCTGCACGTCCTCCGGTTAAGAGAAACACGCCAGGCTAGGCTTGGCGCCCTGTACAACATGTACAACGACGTCACGCGAATTGTGCGAGGGTACACAGCGTAGACTAATTTTTCCAACTATACGCAGATAATAGTCATACATCACGCATTTGAAAAAAGACACATTAGCAATAGAGAGACAAGAAATAACACATGTATATATGTACCACGATACTACTTCACAGCGGTGCTCCAAGCCGACCAGGTAGATTTCTGCATCTCCAAAGTTTTAAAAAAGAAGCCAAGGTACCCCAAAAGACCATATTTGACGGAAGACCCTTAGAAGTCAAACTCCCCGAAACAATGATAACAGTTAAACGCCGAGATATGCTGGAAAAAAACTACCACAGAAAAAAGGTCATGTGAGGCGTGCAGCAAAACTGGATCCAGCACAGTAGAAACGCCAACCGAAAAAATGCTCCATAGCTGGCGTTTGTGAAAACAACAAGGACGATTCTTGCTTTAGCTCCAACCTTCCATCAACGTCATTACTTCGATAACCGGCGTGTTCCCGATTGGCATCGCTACAACGCGCTACTGGCGTTGAGAATGTCGTTCATCGTTCATCGTCGATACTCGTCGAGGTGGGTGTTGTTGATGCAGTTGTCGTTTGGCAGGATTCAGCCTGAAGAGGGCTCGAATACATAACTAATCAAGCCTTCTCCTCTTCCTTTATGTCACACAAACTCAGCTACTGTGACTCCGCAGCAAAAGCTACAACGCACATATATTAGGGTCAATTACTCACAAACTAGCGGACAAGGAACGTACTCTCTCGACACTGCCATTATCCGTCTGATCCACCGCCAACAGGTTGGGGCTATCAGCGCCTCCGCCACGGTCCGTGAAGCCTCGCGCTTCGAGTTGCGGTCGCTTCTTGGGGCTTGTTGTCGACGCCGACGCCGCTCCTGTGGTCGCCTTGTCTTTGCTGTTTCCTGGCAGGTCAAGGTTGGGGATATGTGATGACGCCGTATACCGTGGCTCATTTGTGTGATCGTAGATTGTGCTTCCAACAGTGGCACAACGGAGAATGGTCTGGATAAGTTGGTTTTGACGAAGGGGTTTGGAGAGATAGTCCTGTTACTCAAGTCAGTATCGAGAATCAATGTAGGGGTCGCGCATCAACTTACATCCATCTGCGCTGCAAGACATTTCTCGCGATCGCCAACCATTGCGTGTGCTGTGAGTGCAATGACTGGTGTAGACGGGATACCGTTCTCGCGTTCCCATTCACGAATCTTAGCCGTGGCCTCAAAGCCACCCTGTATCATGTTAGTTGTGATTCATTATCCAGCGGTGTTCAGCTTACCATGACCGGCATTTGCACATCCATAAGTACGCAGTCGTAGCGCTTCTTCTGGATGTGCTCAAAGGCCTCGAGACCGTTGTTGGCCACAGTGACCCTGTGGTGGTACTTCTCCAAGATTCGGACAGCAAGTTTCTGGTTGACAGCATTGTCTTCGGCCAGCAGAATCTGGAACGACTTGGAATGGTCAGAAACAAGAGGTGCGGCACGGCCATCCAGTGCTGGAATGAGTGCGTTGCCCAAATCGATGGGCAGGCAAGGTGTCGTCATGTAGCTCGAGATACCGTTTTCCAGTGCAGATCGAAGGCTGATGCAGACGTGTGGCGTCAGCATGACAAGAGGAATGTACTTGAAGCGCTCGGCAATCCTGAGCTCTCGTGCCGTCTTGTCATTGTCGACAATAACGCAGTCGTAAGGCATGTCGGCTCTCTTTGTAGTCTCAGGCACCTCTTCAACCGAGTTGACGACCATGGGTACGAGATCCAGGGCCTTCAAGTGCTCAATGATCTGGTCCGAGAAACCAGTGTTGCCTTGGTCGACAAACAGCACCGTGTGTTGCTTGTATGCGACAAGTTGGGGCTGGATAGCGGTAATCTCTGGCTTGCCGAGACGGACCCTGCATGTGAAGTAGAACACACTACCCTTTCCAAAGTCGGACTCGACCCACATGCGACCACCCATAAGAGTGACGAGACGCTTCGAGATAGACAGTCCAAGACCAGTACCACCAAACTTCCTCGTAGTTGAGCCATCTGCTTGCTGGAACGTATCGAAAATGAGGTTGAGCTTATCGCCACGAATTCCAATACCAGTGTCAGAGACCGCAAACTGGAAAACGTAGTGGTCGGGTCCGCAGTCTTGTTCCTCCGCCATCGATATGGCGACCTTGACCTCTCCATGCTCAGTAAACTTGATGGCGTTACCGACAAGGTTGAGAATAATCTGCCTTAACCTGAAAGAATCACCCACAACATAGTCGGGTACAGTGTACGAAACATCATAAGCAAGGTTCAGCTTTCGCTCGTTGGCCCTCGACGCCAGAGACTTGAGAGCATTGAATATGGTGCCGCGCATGGAGAATGGAATCTCCTCCATAACCATTCGGTTGGCTTCAATCTTCGAGATATCCAGTATGTCGTCGATGATGGTGAGTAGCTGACCAGCGAGGTTGTGTACGATAGTCAACATTTCTCGTTGTGCGTGGGTAAGGTCGGTGTCTAGCGTAAGCTGCGTCATACCAATGATACCGTTCATGGGCGTTCGGATCTCGTGCGACATGTTAGCCAGGAATTCTGACTTTGTCTTGTTGGCCAACTCAGCGGCTTCCCTAGCAGCCGTGTTCCTTTGGATACTCTCTCGCAAACTGGACACCATCTGGTTGATCTTTCTCTTCAGCTCATCCATTTCACCAGAAGCTTCGACGGTGATTTGAGTGAACTTGCCCTCCATTGCAGCGTTGGTGATGTCACCGAAAGCGCGCACCTGCGATGTAAGATTTTGAGCCATGGTGTTGACGTCCGTGGTGATCTCCTTCCAGCGTCCGTCAATGTCTCGCACATCGGCTTGACCACCCATCTTGCCGTCTACACCCACATCGCGGGCTACACGCTTCACAGCAAGAGACCATTCGTCGAGTCTCATAACCATGTCGTTGACGGTATCTTTGAGTAACCGGATTTCACCCTCGGCATCAACGTGTACTCTTCGGCTCATGTCTCCCTTGGCAATGGCTTGCGTGACCTCGGAGATACTACGCACTTGTAATGTGAGATTCTGGGCCATAGTGTTGACGTTGTTTGTCAGGTCCTTCCATTTGCCTTCGACGTTGTCGACTTGGGCTTGGCCACCGAGGATTCCGTCAGTTCCGACTTCACGAGCGACCTTGCTGACTTCTTGGGCAAAAGTATTCAGGCGGTCCACCATGGTGTTGATGGTGATCTTCAGAGAAAGAATCTCGCCCTGTACCTCGGCCTTGACCTTTCTGCTAAGATCTCCTCGAGCGACAGCTGTCGTGACCTCTGCGATTTCTCGCACTTGGGTTGTCAGATTCATCGCCATACCGTTCACATTCTCGGTGAGGTCTTTCCAGGTACCCTCAACCCCATGCACAGTGGCTTGTCCACCGAGGCGACCCTCGGATCCGACCTCTCTTGCAATCTTGGTGACTTCGTGTGCAAACTGCTGCAGTTGGTCCACCATGCGATTGATTGTGTTCTTGAGTTCGAGAATTTCACCCTTGCACTGGGCTTCGACCTTGCGCGTAAGGTTGCCTTGGGCGACAGCCGTGGTGACCTGAGCAATGTCTCGCACCTGGGTAGTGAGGTTTTGTGCCATGGCGTTGACGTTTACAGTGAGTTCATTCCACATGCCCTTGACACCGGCAATCTCAGCCTGTCCACCGAGCTTGCCCTCGGTGCCGACGTCCCTAGCGACCTTTGTGACTTCAGTTGCAAATGACTGCAGTTGATCCACCATGGTGTTGATGGTCTGCTGTAATTGCAGGATCTCTCCTCGGGCCGGTCGCTCAATTTTGCGGCTTAGATCGCCATGAGCGACAGCAGTCGTCACTACGGCGATCTCTCGCACCTGCTCGGTGAGATTATTGGCCATCATGTTGACTATGCGACATGTTAGTATCGGCCCGATAGCGGGACACGAATCAAGACGTACCACTATCCGTCAGCTCAGCCCAAATACCAGCAACTCCTGGTAAGTTCGCCTGACCGCCCAATCTGCCTTCAGTACCGACCTCTCGAGCGAGGAATGTGACTTGACTGGCGAATTCTTGCAGCTGGTCCACCATGGTGTTGATTGTGCGCTTGAAGAGAGTGATTTCAGGGTCCATTTCCTTTGCATGGATGAGAACCTTTTTGCTCAGATCTCCCATGGCGACAGCCGTGACGATGGCGCCAATCTCCCGCAGTGCTTTCTGGAAAGCCAGGTTGGCTGGATGACGTTAGTCGCAGTTGCTCACGTGTGGCGGGGTTGAGGCCTACCTTGCTGGTGCTTGCCGAGTTCTCGTTTCAGTGCGCCAATGTCCTCGATGCCATGTTCGAACACCATGCTCTGCGTTGTCAGTTGCTTGTTCACTTCCCGGCTCAGGTTGTCTACGTAATATTAGTATGTGGCTGAAAATGAAGATAAAATATGCAATGATTATATATCTATGCATGAATGTGCTCGTACCGATGTGTTCGCGCTGGTTCCTAATCTGGTCGGCCTGCTGGTTCAAGTGTACGCGTAGATAATTCAGTTGCTCTTCAGTGAGGGCGGCGGCAGGCTCCTCGGGGCCGCCATTTGTTTCCTTTGCAGCGAGCCAGTTGGACACCCAGATGGCGCGCTCTTTGTTTGAGCCCCGACGAGCCTGACCAGGTGGGGCACTGTTGTTGCGAATGGCACCGGTAGGAGTGTATAGGACGCCATCGTCGGGGGACTCTTGTGCGGGCGTCAGAGGAAATTGGCCTGATTTGGCAGCGGCATGGCTGCACTTGTGCTCGAGAAAGTCTATGCGGCTGCACAGAGCCGACAGCTCTTGTTCTAATTGTGTCTTTTCTTCGCTCTCGGGACCAGGCAGGGCGATTGCATTTGCGGCGGTTTTGGCGCCGTTTGCGGAGACTTGGGCACTGAAGCTGGGGTCTCTGGCGGGATCGTGTTGGCGGGCGAGGTTGCGGATGATGGCTGCGACGCCCGAGTATGTCTCTGCAGCCATGGCGGCAGCGGCGGTGGGCAGCGGCGGCTGGAGTGAGAGGGGTGAGGAAGGATCTCGAGCGATGCTATGTGCGCATTGGAGGCGGCAAGAGCGAGGCGGAAGGGCGAAGACGTCAGTGGTTGGGGATTAGGAGGGGGTTGATGGGCAGATGGTCAACCAGACGTCTGGGGCGGGACAAGAGAGTTTTTACAGAGGAAAAGGCAGCGCAGAGGGAAGAAGGCGAGATGAGGTCGGGTGGATGGTGTCGAAGAGGCGCAAAGGCAGAGAGGCGCAAAGGCAGGGAGGCCCCGCCGGGAGAACAGGCGGGCGCGGAAAGAGGATAAGCGTGTCGTGGGTAGGGTGCTGGCGATGGGATGGGCAAATGAAAAGCCAGGGCGTGTTGCAAGCCGGTACAGGCGTGCAAGTAATGTACAGTAGGCGCACGCACAAGCCACAGACCTCTGATGGACAAGGAGAATGAGCGAGATGGCAGGCAGGCTGGCAGGCTGAGGGCAAAAGATGCAGAAGAGGTGAATGAATTGGAGGCTAAACTGTGGTACGCTGCCTCACAAAGGGATCGGCCCAGGAATTGCCGTGTTGGAGGGAGAAGAGAGGGCTGCCATGCTTGCCATGGCATTTGCGCCTGTCAGTTGTCGGCTAGCAGGCCTGTCGGACCACGCCAATTCCATGGCGCCGCACCCAAATGCCACGCCTGCAACGCCCCAGTCTTCCACCACGGCCACCTCGGCGGACGCCGGACGCGACGAGCGAGTCGAATCGAATCCAGTCGAGTCGAGTCGAGTCGAGTCGGGTCGCACACATGCTGCCAGCCTGTCCGCTGGTCCGTCTGCTCGCCTGCCAGCCTGCCCGCCGCCGCTACGGGACGACAACGCCTATGGCCAGGACGCCTGTGCCTGCGCTGTCTGCGTACTCTAGTTGGATACGACAACGGCTCTAGCCTCCTTCCAGCGACGCCCTCGTGACGGTGAAATGAGAGAAGGGGGCTTGCAAAGACAGCGGTGCAGGCCCTGTTGTGGCCGTCATGTGCGGCGACGGCGACGTCATGGCTACGCTACCAGGGCTTTTCGCTCTCCATCTTGTCCTGGCATGGAATATGAACGAGGATGCGTTGTGTAAAGATGCAAACCATATGTCTATGTATAGAGGTGCATACAAACAGACAATCCACAGCGATGGAATCGGCCTGCATCGCCTGGGGCGGGCACCCATGGCAAAGCGTGACCGCCTCTGTTCCTAGCAGCAAACGTACGAGCGTGTGCAGGGCAGGGTAGGGCAGTCCGGCCGAGGCGCCACGCTGCACCCACTGCCCTGTGGCAAATTACCCCTATCCGCATCTGCCACTGGCTCACTGGCCGCGCTCGCGGGCACCAAACCTCAACGTCGACGGACGGTGAACTCTGTCCACATGCGCCACTAATTTTAACGGTGCGCGACTCTGCCCACACGGCCTCTCCTGTTTGATCGTCCCCTTTTTCCCTCTTTTGCTGCGCACGTAGTCAGTCGTCTTTGTTTCACCTGTGCCCATCCCACTCCGCAAGATTGCCCGTCACCAGCCGCCCATGGCCACCACCACCGCGGTAATCTCCTTATCGTGCCTTGCTCGCATCTCAATCTGTGATAGTAGCGTCCATGGGGCTGCTGACGGACGGGAGACGACGAGGGTACGCTGCTCAATGGGTCGACGGGTGGGGTGCGCTCGGACGCCAGACTACCGCCTTGGGTGCTGGTCTTCAGGGTCTCCCCGGAGCCTATAGTAGCGCTGCCTAAGCGCATTCTGTGTCCGCTTACTTACTCTACTTCCCGGCACATGCTGCCCATTCCACTGTGCTCTCTCTACTCGACAACGCCATCTTCTTCTCCACCACCACCCTCATGGCCACACCGCATCCCGCCTAACCATGCCTGTAAACTTTGGCCCTTGCCGGTCAAGACCGCCCATGTGCTCCCGGCGTCTTCACTGCCACGATTGGCCTGCGTAGATCGTAATGGATCGACTCCGCATACATACTACAACCTCCCGTCTGAGCGCTGACACTGCCACTGCCACTGCAGACGGCCTTCATAAACTGCTCCTGCCATGCCGATTGGTTACCTTGCAGAAGCTTATTCAACATGCTGTCCTGCACACTCACATGCAATGTCTACGAAATATTTACACAGTCATACTGCACCTAGACCCACGGCATACTGCAGATTTTTTGATTTTTTGCCATCAGTCTCTTCCAGCCCCTCCGTTTGATTTCAGCTTCCTTGTCTCAAAGAAAAAAGCAATTCAAGGGCAGCCAATAGAAAAAAAACAAGTACCAAATCACCCTCCGCCGCGTGCCACCTAGCCTTGGCCAGCCCGCGCTATCCCATAATGCGGGGTCACCAAACCAAAACGCCAACGCGAACAAACACGTCCATCACAATCACCCGCAGGAGACGAGCTCGTAAATCACACCCAAACTATGTCTTTACATTATTACGTGCACTTGCTTAGACAAGACTACCGCAGCTTTTTGGCGTGGGCCACCAAACTCTCAATCACCTGCTCAAACGCATCCTTGTCTCCTAGCGCGCTCTCCATCCGCTTCTGCCAGTACTCAAACACCTCCTTTGCCCGTTCCTGCAGTGCCTTGAGGTGATCAATGTGCATCCGCAGCTCGTCGTCCGTCAAGCCCTCGAGCGCCGCGTCCGTCGTCGCACACAGCTGCGTCGTACTGCTAATGTCCAGTTCAGGAGGTGGTGGGGGCCCTTTTCGCTTGCGCTCGACTTTTGAGCTTGACGAATCCACTGACGTCGACGACTCATTCTCGCGTCTGATGCGCCCCAGTGGTCCGCCGTTGCTGCGCCCATCAGACGAAGGGCGGGGCGAGCGCTCTCCAGGTATGTGGATTGACGGCAGGATAAGCTTCTTTTGCTTCGACGCTGGCAGGATTTCGTCCAGGTCTACGGGCACGCCCAGTGAGACGAGAAACAGTCGTCGTATCCGTGACCGTACCCAGTCTGGTGGCTGCAGTGGTGGCGGTGCAACCAGCTGGCTCCACAGCGAGTGGCTGCGCTCCGACAAGAAAATGGACCGTGTCTCCTCCGGATTGGTAGATATGCTGGGTATGTCTCTTGGCAAAGGGTACATATCCTCCAGGTAAGGCCGTGTTGCGCTAGTAATGTCTTCAGGTGATGTGAGATGCTCAAAGTCCAAGACGGGCTGTACGGGCAAAAAGGTTAGTCAGAATGTCACAGTAACAAACGGTCCAAGCAATACTATCAGTGGGCTAGAATTGCTGCAACTTACAGGACCTGGCAAAGGGGCAGGTACAGGAGCTTGTTCTGGCACTTTATCAAATGATGTCTCTGCCTCGTGCTCGCCTTGCTGAAACCCATCGTCAAAGTCTCCAAAATCGTCGTCACCCTCCCCACCCTCTTCAAACTCGTCAAAGTCCCCAAACCCATCGTCGTCATTGTCATCACCAGCTGCCACGTCTGCTGTGTCATCACCAAAGTCGTCGTCGTTGCCCTCTTGTTGTTGAACCACATCTTTGGCTTCGGGCGCCGCTTCGGCTGCGTCGTCACTCGGATTTATTGTAGATCTGTCATGCGAGGTTGGTGACCCTTCTTCCGTCGTCAATGGTACGCAGGAGGCACCAAGGAAATGCCCTACGTACCTGAGTTGCTGCGCTGCGCCTCCTGTGGTGCCTTGATGACTACATCAGGCTCTGCATCTGCCAGACGCTGCTGATGTGCTTCTGTGCCAGGCACATCACCGTAGCTAGGCTCGTCGGGATCAATCTTCTCAACCACCGTCTTTGGGATGGGCGTTCCTCCTGGCGTAATAGGCCGGTCGCTGACGCTCACGCGTGACGCACTGCGGCTTCGCATGCCTTCTGGCACAATCTCGACCTCGTCGGGCACGGCGTCTTGAGTGCGTTTGTTGTATGCCTCTGTTCCCGGCACTTCGCCATGTGCTGGCGTATCATCGACCCGCTCCACTCGCGTTATTGGGATTGGTGACGACAACGTAAAACGTCTAGCCTGGCCTTCAGACGCATCAGAGAAGTGCTCGTCACTTGATTCGGCTGCATATAGTTAGATACGAGCCGCTCAGATTGGCAAATGATGTAGCATACCGAGCTCCTTCGCACCTGGGTCCTCCAGCTCTACACTCTTGCGGGGTGGTGCTAGCTCGTCCGACATGTCGAGAGCCGCTGGATGTTCGTTTAATCTACACGTGTACAACAGGAGGTTGTGGGAAGTAGATTGGGATTGATATTTGGCGGAATTGGGTATAGATAACAAGAGAAGTGCGTCACGGAGACGAACTACTAAAGACTGCGCCTCCTTGCCTCGACGTCGTCGTGGAGTCTCAGGCACCTGCGATTAGCGGGGAGCGGCGGTCTGGAATCCCGGCCGCTGGCCAGGTAGGAACAACGATTCACCGGAGCTAAGCTCGACCCATGCATCTGTTTGTCCAACTTTTGGATGCGACATTGACGCGCGAGAAGGTCGTGTACATCTGCGCGCATCCACTTCAACTTGCCAATTAACAGTGGTCCAGCAATTACTTCTACGGTCGCGACACGCCTAGCCCAGTTGCGCGTTCGATAGTAGCATCTCCGACCTCAACAACAACTCCTTCAACAAACACCCATCCACCAGCGCCGGCCTTATACAATCGCCAACATGAGCTTCTCATTCGGCCAGCAGAACAGCGGCAGTGGCAGCAGCAGCACGCCTGGAAAGTCTCTGTTTGGCGCTACACCCTCAACTGGCGGCGCAACACCATCTCTCTTCGGCACCGCCAGCAGCACCAACAACACGTCCAGCGCACCCAGCAGTGGCGGTCTCTTCGGCGGCGCCACTAGCAACACAGCCGGATCGGGTCTCTTCGGTGGTGGTGGCGCTGCAGCATCAAGCACACCCGCAGGAAAACCTGGTGGTCTTTTTGGCGGAGGTCAAGCTGGCGCGTCGTCAACACCGTCGGCTTTTGGTAGCGGAGGCTTTGGAGGACTTGGAAAGAAGGAGGGCGATGCGTCCAAGCCAGCCGGAGGATTGTTTGGCGGGGGTGGAGCTTCCTCTGGTGGTGCTGCCTCCTCTTCTACTCCCTCGTTTGGATTCGGTACAGCTGCTAGTGAGTATCCATACACGTCCCGGTCGGCTCTATGCGCCTGCTAACACAAACCTCAGGCTCAGCACCATCAGCCACACCTGCAACAAACAAGACATCTCTTTTCCCCTCCACTACCCCAGCCGGCGCTCCTCCAGGTGGTAGCCTGTTCAGTCAGCCTGCCCAATCTAGCGGTGGAGCCCAATCTGGCTCTTCTTTGTTCGGCCAGCAGAGTAGCCAAACTACTGGAGCCGGATCGTCTTTGTTCGGTGGCGCAAAGCCTGCCACAACCTCTTCTTCCACCCCTAGCCTGTTCAGCTTAGGAGGAAACACAGCAGCCTCCAACGACGCAAACAAGAGCGCTACCCCTGCTGCTGCGCCCACATCCAACCTGTTTGGAGGAGGAAATCAAACATCGACGTCTGGTGGACAAGATGCGAAGACGCCCAAACCTGCGGGTAGCCTTTTCAGTCTTGGAAGCACGACACCTGCTGCCGCGCCAGCAAAACCGTCAGGATTCACCCTTGGCGCTACATCATCCGCACAACCCGCTTCCTCGCAGCCTGCATCCAGCAGCACACCAACCTTGAGCCTAGGTGGAAACACCAGTAGCACAGCAGCTTCTGCGGGTACAGCAACCAGCCTATTCTCAACTGCGGGAACTTCAACGCCAGCTTCGACCGGAAGTGGCTTCGGTTTCGGCAAACCTGCTGCCGCTACTAGCACACCGGCAACTACTGGTGCAGCTATTACCGCCACAACCACAGCGCCCGCCTCAACCGCGTCATCTGGAACATCGCTGTTCCCGAGCTTGGGCGGCGGAAGTTCTGCCGCACCCGCAACTTCTGGGGCTGCAACCACCTCAACCACCACCCCAAGCCTTTTCAGTAAGCCCTCCGGAAGTGAGGCGCCTGTATCGAAGCCCAACGCCGAATCACAGCCGGCATCTACTTTGGGTGCTACTAGTGGGACTGCGGGCGGCAATGCGGCCCAGAGTGGGCTTGCAGCCTCAACCGCGGGACCCGCGCCATCGGCGCAATCACGGTTGAAGAATAAGTCCATGGACGAAATCATCACGCGTTGGGCAGCAGACCTATCAAAATACCAGAAGGAGTTCCAGGCTCAAGCTGAGCAGGTGGCCTCATGGGACAGAGCATTGGTCGAGAACTCTGATAAGGTTCGACAACTGTACTCGAAGACCTTTCAGGCAGAGCGTGATGCTGCCGAGGTTGAGAGGCAGCTGACGATGATGGAAGAGAACCAGCAAGAACTGGACTCTTACCTCGACCGCTATGAGAAGGAAATTGACAATCTCATGAAGATGCATGGTGTCAGCGGCAAGAACGAGAGCCTGCGAGGCCCAGACCAGGAGCGTGAGAGAACGTAAGTATATTCTTTTATATCCGCACGTGGTCAGAAAAGTACAAGAAACTAACAAAACCACAACAGTTACAAGCTTGCAGAAAAACTCCAAGACCGCCTCAACGAATTAAACAAAGATCTCACAGAAATGATTGAGGAAATAAACAGCACTTCCCAGACGCTCAGCAAGACTGGCAAGCCAGACGACCCCCTTACAAAGGTCGTCCGCGTCCTCAACACGCAGCTTTCACAGCTCCAGCTTATTGACTCTGGTGCCTCGCAGCTCCAAGAGAAGATCGCAAAAGCCCAGCGTGAGACGCAGCGTGTGGGTGCTAATGGCTGGAATGGACTGGGCTCTGACCCTTCTGCTGATTTCATGAATAGCATGCGTGGAGGTAGGTCGACGCAGCGGTTCGGCGGTGTGTCGTAGAACGTAACGGCATTGGTAGTTAACGGAGGGGGGGATGACGGGTCGGAAAGGATTAAAGTCAAACTTTTGCTAAAGAGGGGTGGGGGGTTTTTTTTTGCATAACAACTTTGGCGTTTTTTTCCTTTTCTCTCTCTCTTAAAGAGTGAAATTTAGGCAAATATTCACGTACAACATCTCATTCTGTTGACCTATCACTTGTGAAAGACGCAAACTAAGCTAGAAAACAGTGAACCTCCCCCCTTTTTTTCTAAACCCTATCCTCACGCTTCTTCTCCTCGTCAGCTTCCTCCACAACGCCTTTCCCCGCAACAACCGTCATCCCATGCACCCCCTCGGTCTCCCTCCTCTTCTCCGTCCTCACCTGCATCCAAACCAGCAGTCCCGTCCACAAACCCATAGCTATGCTGACCGCAATCATAGCCCACATTCCGCGCGTAAAATACGGCGCATAGCTCGCGCCGTAGAAGACGATGCTCCACCACGCGTTGATGGCGTTACTCCCCATATTCATACTGGCAATGACGACGGCACGCAGACTGTCTTCTTCGTAGCGCAGCACGTCGTTGGCCCAGGCGAAGAAGGTGGCTTGGCAGGCGTACACGCTGCCAGCCCAGTAGTACATTGCGAAGTGGATGGTTGTGTTGTGTGGGTAGGCGAGGATGAGGGAGGAGGTTAGGATGCCGGTTATGGCGATCCAGTAGCCGACTTTTAGCATTGTGTATTAGTCAAATTTCGTATATATATATATATATGTGTGTGTGTGTGTATGTGTTTTTAGGGGGAGAGGAGGGGAGGAAGGAAGAAGTACCTAAATACCGTTTCCCACCCATGAAATCCGTCAATGTAGCCCAGAAGAGCGTTGATACGATTCCTACAGCGGGAACCCCGGTTGGATAGTTATTGTTCTGCGTGACTGTGTATTTATTGGTGGGATGCGACTTCATGTACAGTTGCAGCAGGGCGTTTGTGCTGAAGGATTCTGTTTCGCCGGCTAGGATCCAGAGGATGACGAAGAAGTACCAGTACCATGTTTTGAAGCAGTGTTTGACGAAGGAAAGCGAGATGGGTGTGCGCTCTGAGACTTCGGGGACGCGGGAAATGGCGAGAGCTTTTTCTGAGGCACTGAGGTAAGGGGCGCGCGTGTTGCGGGGGGTGTCGGGGAAGAGAAGGTAGCCGTAGATTGCGACGGGGAGGGTTATGATGCCGTCGATTACTGTGGAAGTTAGTGAATTAGATTGTTCTTCTTGTATATCGGGGGAGGGTTGGAATTTGTTTCCTTTCTTTGGTGAAACTTACTGAATAGCCATCGCCATCCGCTCATGCCTCGTAGACCATCCATACTGCTGTGGATTCCGGTCTGGATGAACCCACCAATCATGGTGCCTGCAAGACCAGATGCTGTGAAGATTCCAGATCGTTTCCCTAGCTCTTTCTCGGTGTACCATGATCCGAGGATGTAGTGGGTTCCTACGAATGTTGAGGATTCAAACAAGGCCTGAAAGAAGCGGATGGCCATGATATCCTGGGGCTTTTGGGCTGCTGCCGTGACCATTGTTAGGGCGCCCCATGCTACCTTGTATACTTGTTAGTTGATGTAGTAGTGTGAATGGCTATAGATCATACCATGCATAGTGGGAAGAAGTAGCGTGGTTTGACATAGTACAATGCGATATTACATGGCACTTGGCCGATTGTGTATCTTAGTCACCAGTCAGCAGAATACTCCGCGTTTGGCATTCTTCAACCTTACCCTACCGTAAAAACAGTATTGATTTGGTTGAGCTGGTTGCCTTTGAAACTCAGCTCTTCCCTCATACCAGAAACATACGCGTTGTTGAGATTGGTGCGATCCAGGTAACTTTGCACAGCATTAGAGAAGTCTCATTTTGATTTTGAGCACCAACACATACTTGAGAAAGTACATGAGGCAGCAGAAAGTCAGGATGAAAAAATCAAGCTTCTGCACCAGTTTGCGCTCTCCAGGCGCATTCTGGTCGCCTCGCAGATAGGCGATGAAGCTGTTCGCCATGCTGAATTGACAACGCCTTCTAGTGGCGAGATGGTTCTCTGACGATGGCTGCAGAGTTTGGGCAAAGTTGTTGTTTTGTAAGGTATATCGATAAACAGAGACTATCACTCCAACCTCCGATTTTCCTTATCGGATCCGTCTGTAGATGTTCAGTACGGTTCGGATCAGGGACTCGGATACGCGCATGATAAGACCGAGGCAAAAAGTGCAAGATACCAGAGATAATAGGCCACTTTTAACTGACTCGGGAAATGCGTAATCAGGAATTCCCTTTTGCAGATCTTAAGCCTTCTCGATAGGCAACTAATCGCCGGTATCGGTGGCCAAAAGACAAGCTCAACAAGGCAGGTTGTCGCCTTCGACAATGATAGCGTACTCGGCCGATTTACCGGATAGCCTGTAAAGAGGTCAGCCGGGGTGGTGTGGAGCCTATAAGTGCGGGGAGTGGCATGGTCATGGGCTTGAAAGGTGCGGCCGAGGACCACGCGGATTGGATAAAGTAGGAATGGGTTACCCACGGATATGGGCGCAATAATCTACTTTGGGTGTCGCAGAAGTTTGTTGCTGCTGTACTTCAACATTGCAGAGTCTTGGGGCTGCACAAGTTTTGAGCCATGGTAGCTGAACCGAACTGGGAGAAAGTCGCTGCGGGGAAGCGCGCAGCCTTGGCGGAATCCATTCCGACGTTATATCGCATACCTCAGGACAAATTGCCGCCAGAGTCCCAACTCGATGTAACAGTCTGGCCAAAGGAGTCCGGATGGTTTACGCCAAAGGAGCTGGAGATTACAGGTAGTACAGCTTCCCAGATCCTGGAAAAGATTGCGTCCAAAACATGGAGCGCAGAAGATGTAACCGCTGCCTTTTGCAAACGTGCTACGGCAGCCCATCAACTGGTATGATAGAAGTCTTGGAAATAGTTTGAATACCACCTGACGCAAAACAGACCAACTGCCTGAGTGATGTATTCTTCGATGAGGCAATTGCACAAGCAAAGTTCCTTGATGAGCATCTCCAGCGAACTGGCAAGGTGGTGGGGCCACTCCATGGCCTGCCTATTTCTCTCAAAGACAACTTTAATGTCAAGGGAAAAGACAGCACAGTCGGCTTTACATCCCTTGTAGGCAAGCCAGCTGAATACAATTCGACACTTGTAGATTTGCTGGGGAAGCTTGGCGCAGTGCGATACTGTAAGACCAATGTGCCAACTGCCATGATGATTGTATGTATTTTTACGTTGGTCACGGTATGGAAACTTACATCGTATAGGCAGAGTCTGTGAACAACACATTTGGCCGTACAGTCAACCCATTAAACCGAAAAGTCACATCTGGAGGATCCTCTGGTGGAGAATCAGCCCTTATTGCATTCGGAGGCAGTCCTCTAGGCGTTGGAACCGATATAGTAAGTCCGATCTGGGTTTACACATCCTTTTGCTGACAGTACAAACAGGGCGGCAGTTTACGGATACCAGCAGCATGCACTGGTATCTTCACTCTTCGCCCATCGTTTGGTCGCTTCACGACGCAAAGATGTACATCTGGCCTTGCCGGCCAAGAGGCAGTACACAGTGTCAATGGCCCTATGGGGAAAACACTCGAGGATATCACCATGTACTCAAAAGCCGTGGTTGATGCAGAACCTTGGAAAGTAGATCCCAAAATGATACCCATACCATGGCGAGTTGTAGAACCTCCTAAGAAACTCAAAATCGCGGTACTCTGGAACGATGGTATCTGTATGCCCACACCTCCGGTAACCAGAGCACTGAAAGAGACTGCGGAGAAGTTGAAGAAGGCAGGACACGACGTTGTTGATTGGGATCCCAAGCTGCATCAGACCGCACTCGAAATTCTGGTAAGCACCTAAAAAAACTATCCGAATTCTGACACTAAATAGTACAGGCAAAATTCTTCGTCGCAGACGGTGCTAAGAGCGTCAGGAAATTGCTCGAACCGACCGGCGAACCATTTCGCCCAGAGATGCAAGCGTATGCAGAATCCAAAGAACTAGGAGTTTATGAAATGTGGCAGCTACATTTGGCGAGAAGCGAGCTACAAAGACAATACTTGGAACAATGGAATTCTATGGAAGGACTCGATGCCATCCTAGGTAAGCCTGAAACCCGCATCATTGGTACCCACTGATTAACCATTGACAGCGCCCACGACTCCCTACTCCAGCGTACCGCATGGTGAATTCAAATACGTGGGATATACTGGCGTATACAATGTAGTAGACTACTCGGCGGTATCATTTCCTTGTGAAGTCTCGGTCGACAAAACAAAAGACAAACGCTTGAGTGATCACAAGCCTCAAAGTGATTTCTGCAAAGCTACCCAGGATAGCTGTAAGATACACTGCACCACAACATGCGAGAATTTGATGACTGATGTATAATAGATGATCCTGAGCTGCTGGATGGATTCCCTGTGAGCTTACAGTAAGTATCGCACCAGAGTGACCCTCCTGATCATGACGCTGATGCACATAGACTTATCGCCCAAAGACTTGAGGAAGAGAAGGTGCTTGGTATGACCGGAGCGATATTACAAGCGGTCCAACAATAGCGCACTGTGATTTTCATGTATAGGCTGAATCTAGACGGATAAAAATCATCGATGTATATGGTGATGTCGTCTTGTTATATATTAGGTCAGTGTGTGGTACCTTCCCACAGTACGTAAAGTATCCTTGTCGCCTGGCATTGAGAAAGAGCCTTTCCTAAATATAGAAATATTTTCACACTTAACTTCCAATAAGGACACGGTCCCGACAACCTCTTACGACTTCGTATCTTCCGACATCTGCTCTCACCTTATGCATCTCTCTTACGACCAGCTTCACCTCATTCCTAAATCTCGCCACCCTACACGCATTTACCCGTAGGAGCTTCAAGCTGGTCGTCACTCACTCTTTTCCCACCCAGTCTTGCAAGTGGAGAATCCGCATTCACCTAAAGACTCACCTTTCAAACCTCTCTTCCGCTCCTTGAATATTTTACATCTCTTTTCTCGTGATACCATTTGCTATTTGCTCAATCATATTCCCGCTTAGTTTTTCTTAGTTAGACAGATGGCAGGGGTTCCTCTCAAAGAATCGAACAAACCGAGTACGCGATCGAAACCGACATCAATGCCCGAGCATAGGAAGCCTCTACTACCCGCAAGGAGGAGGCTCCCTTGGCTTGAAGACAACCGCCCTCACGCTTCGCGCAAAAGCTCGGTAAATGGACAGCTAGGCACTTTTATAGGAACTCAACATAACACAACAGTGGATGGTCCTGGTAGTTCTGCGAACTCACCATCTCCAAGCACTCGTGTTCCATGTCGCAGGACCTCTGCCTCTGGTGCCTCATGGGCTGCAGTAGGAGCCAAACCAATAGCGCGAAGGCAAACATATGTCTCACCGGTTGACAGTCGAAGCACGTCAGCAGCTGAAAGTAGCCCATCGCCAGCTACAAGACACCAGCAGTCAGAGGCTCGACGGACATCCTCGGCTTCCATCAAAGCAATTCCACCAAGAACGGCCCACCGAATATCGATTTCACAACCGCACAATCCCCAAAAACGGTTATCGATTGTGCACATCAAAGATGATATCAACAACCCCAAGCACAATGATTACCGCTCACGCGCTCAGAGTTTGGCCCCCATTCCAGATCATCTGGAGCAGCCTGAAATTCCCGAACATATTATCGTGCCAGCAAGGAGCGATTCTGATGGCACATCAACGGAAGCGATCATTTCGAAGATCCAGGGGCCATCTCGCAGTGCCTTCGAGCATAGCGCCAGCAGAAGGATAAGCAAAGCAGTAGACGATCTGGAAGACATGGTACAGGAAGCTGTCGAAGTTGCCGAGGGTACTCAAGATCAAGGCCAAGTAAGGGAGATATATGAGATCATCGAAGGTGCCAAAAAGGCCGTTCAAGAGGCAGCTGGGGAACCTACACATCTCATGGAGACAGCTTCTCCTCTCAAAGCATCTGGCTCTTCTAGCCCATCTTCAAGTCCCTATCATTCAGCAGGGTCTCCTGGGAATGTACTCGAAAATGTTGCGCCCAATGTACATCCATCCCACGGGCTCCACAGAGGCTCAGTATCCCATGATTGGGCATATTCGAGCCAAGAGCACCCAGAACAGGGTGATCCGATGATGACTGCACCTGAAAGAGAGAACGAACAAGACCGCAATGAATCAGGAACTCACAAAAGTGTTCCTCAGCCAAGGCATATCAAAGCAGCTCCTAGAGAGCATGTAGACTTTGTTCTCCGCCCTGTAGGCCGAGACGAGTCCCGTGGTCGTTCACGCCAACGAAATACCGACGAGTCTAGAGCCAGTAGAAACCCTCATCCACAGAAAAAGAGCCTCAAACGTACTCCTTTGCCCGATTCGGAATTCGATCAAAAGGATACTGGCTTGGACGATAACGATAGTTCATCCGAGGAAGACCATCCACCTGCAAAAGCCTATGGTAACGAACTCACAGTCCGAGGGCAGGCGCATCATCATACATTCAACTTGATACGGCCTCACCGCAGACAACCAATTGCAAGGAATTGGTCCACAGGCAAGAAACGCCTGACTGCAACGATAGCATGCATCAACACAGCTCTACTTGGAATTATTGTTGGCATCTATGCTGGCGAGGTACCCCGTATACAATATTCTCTAGCAGACGAGCAGCATGTGACCATTGTTGGCAACGCAGTCTTGTTCGCTGGGCTTGCTATCTCTACTTTCTTTGCTTGGACACTACCTCTCCTTCACGGACGAAAACCCTACGTCCTCTCAGCCCTGACAATTGCTCTACCACTTCAGTTTCCTCAAGCTATCGTTGTAAGCGGATATGCCGATAAAGACCCCGCATTGCGCGTTGGACTTCTCCTGGCTCGTGGAGCATCGGGCCTCGTTCTCGGTTTTGCGAATGTGAACTACATTACCGTACTACTGGATTTATTCGGCGCCTCATTGCAATCAAAGAATCCTCACCAAGAATTTGTCGTTGTCAATGACGTACGCCGTCACGGTGGAGGCATGGGCTTATGGCTGGGAATCTGGTCTTGGTGCTGGATTGGCTCACTCGCTGTAGGCTTCCAACTCGGTGCTGCAATCATTGAAGACCTACAGCCGCAATGGGGGTTCTACGTTGTGATTCTGATTTTGCTGGTGGCTTTGATACTCAACATTACTGCTTCGGAAACACGACGGGCACAGTTTCGCGAGTCGGTAACTGAAGTGTACGACAAGGACGAGAATTACATTACGAGACGGATCAGCAGTGGAGAGGTGAAGTTGCATATTCAGACAGAGGGGCCGATGTATTGGTTTGAAGAAGTATGGGCAGGGATAAAGCTCATGACTATGATGCTCCTTCAGCCAGGCTTCTTCGTCCTTGCGGTCTATTTAGGCTGGATCTACGCACAGGTTGTGCTCGTCATTGTTCTCCTGGCTGCTCTTTTGTCACGAGACTACAGATGGAGATCGACACTGGTGGGCGCAGGTGTCATGTCTATTGCCATTGGTGCACTATTAGCCATCCCCATGACGAAGGCGGGTATTTTCTCTCGCGACCGCAAAAGATCATTCCGCACCGACTCGATGACATTTGAGAAGCAAGTCACTTGGACCAGCCATCTCGTGCGGCGCGCCGTCTTCACACTCACACTCCCTCTCATGGGAATGGCATATACAGTCTCTTCCGCTGGGCGCCCTTATCCATATATTGTGCCAATCATCTTCGCCGGTGCAATAGGGTTCCTCAGCATTCTCGCCATAGCCGAGTGCCATGGGCTCATAATGGAAACATTTGATACATGCGATTTACAACCTGGCGTCAATACAAAACATCGCCTTCAAAGTATGGCAGCGCAAGACCGCAGAAGAAGAACAAACTACTCGTCATTTCCTCGCATCACAGCCGGCATATTTGCGAGCCAGATCATTGCCTTCATACTCGCCGCTATAGCAACAATAGTCGGAGGAAACATGACACGACGGCTTGGAGCCCAAACCTCGACGGGCGTCACAGCAGGCATTCTCCTAGGCCTGACTGTTCTTCTAATCTTGGTTCTCTTGCGCTTCAGGTCTGTGCAAGTCATACCGAATCATACTTTTGGCACCAGACGCGACACGGCAGCATGGGAGGAGTTCAAAGACCTAGAGAAGATGGGTAGAGGCAGCGATTGGCAAGCGGTGGTGATCGGGAACCCGAGTGGCAAGATGAGGAGAATGAGCGTGCTTGAGTTGGGGGCTTTGAGTCGGTGGACGGAGATTAGAAAACTGAATTTTTTGATCAAGGGGGTAATGTTAGGCCAGCCCAAGGAGAAGAAGAGGGACCTCCTAGAGATGACTATTAGGTGATGGATTAGAGGGGAGAATTGATGAGATTGTTATTTTTGTTGTTTCTTGAGCATACCTAACCCCTGATGGTTTACCAGAGAAAGGGTTGAGTAAGATACTTTAGAACCAAACCTTTACAGAATATCAGCAGTTCGCCGAGTGATAAGCTAGATAGTCTGATATAAAGCCGTATTGGCGCTAAAAAAAGACTTGTACCAGCGCTGTGGTTAAGATGCAATATTCTCACGTGCCGTCAATGATGGCGTTAATACGGCTTTCTACAGTCACTGCATTCCTTACACATAAGTTTGGCTGCATTTGGTCTGCTCTACTAACAGATGTGTTGAATATACAATAGATCAAAAGCGTTGGGTGATGTAAAGATGAACACTCAATCAGTCTCCTGAGCCGCTGAGGGTTCCGACAAGCGGCGCACGGCCCCCTCGGAAAAATCGTCAGCTCACTGCCGGAGCTCCATCCACCCTCACGAGCAGACGACCGGCGACAACCCATCTTCCCTCGCTCAATTCGCATCAAGATGTCTCTCGCCGCATCCCGTGCCGTGTTACGGCAGTCGACGTTCACCGTCCGCCGCGCTGGCATCCGCAATGCCTCGACGACCGCCGAAGCCACCAACACGGTAAAAGACGCTGCGTCAAAGGCACAGTCAAAGGCATCAGAGGGACTCTCCAAGGTCCAGAGCTCGGCGAGCTCTGCGGCGTCGAGCGCTGGCCAGGCCGTCAGCAATGCGTCGCAGCAAGCCACGGGCCGCGTAGGAAGGATGGTCAACTTCGTGCAAGGTTAGTCACACCCATAGGCGAGGGGCGCGGGGAGATGTTCAATGGCACCAGGCGGATCATGGGCTGTAAGAAGAGCAGGGGGTGAAGGCTATGACACTCAATGGGTCGCCAGAGGAGTGATATATGCCTTATCAGGGGAGCAGTGAGAGGGGCATTGATAGATTTGCGCCACGCTTTTTGACAGCGCCATCGAAATAACGTGGCTGTGCCTGATGAGCGGTCGACTGACAATTGCACAGGAATCATTCCCCGGGCCACCTACTACGGAAAGGTTGGACTCGAGCTCGGCAAGCTCATTGCCCAGCAGCGAAACATGCAACCACCGTAAGCTTCCCATAATTGCAGGCCACGTTTACGTCTGTTTTGGAGCACAAACAATTAACGACCATCAGATCCGTCCAGACTATGCAAAACTACATTCAGCCCGCTCTGAACGCCCTCCGCAACCCAAGCACCCTCTTCAGCCGCATGGCCAGCGAGGCCAACAGCGCCACCCAGCAGTCACCCGCCAACGTCATCGCACAAATCCGAAACGTCCCCCGCGCACAGTGGTACTCGATTGGCGTAATCGCCGCCGAGGTCATTGGCTTCTTCTCTGTTGGCGAGATCATTGGCCGTTTCAAGCTGGTTGGCTACAGGACCAAGAAGGACGAGCACCACTGAGTGCAATAAAGTGAACAAGATCAAGACATGACATTCAAGTATACATTTGGCGCTAGGCCAAAAGTTAGATGTGCGACGAGGGGCGGGGTGAGGAAACACTGTACGATTTCGCGGGCTGATGAGCCGACCAAGTGTGTTTGCGGTGCATTCGGGGTGCAAGGGATCCGATACTGTATACTGCACATACCTCTGATTTAGATTCCATTTTCTACATGTGCACTTTTACTGGCAATGCATCTACTTCAGTAAATGATCGGCCATAGCCCGTGCTGTGAATGCTATGTAAGGTGTTCGGCGCTAGTTCGGCCAAATAGCACCGGCCCAGTTATTTTTCCCATTGCAACAATGCAACTTTTGCATCGCGAACAACTTCAAATTGAGCTCTGTATGGAAACCCTGATGTCGAGTGCCCTACCACAGATTACCCCGTCTGCACCGTCACTGCCATGAACGTATTCAAGCTCCTCTCGCGATCTTCCCAAGCGGCGCAGAACTCGCACGCGCAAAAGCTTCCCTCCTCCGGCGCCGTCGCAAATCCACAGCTCTTCGGCCACAACGAGCCACCACAGTCGCCAGATTCGTCCAACTCGAGTCGCAAACGAAAGAGAGGGCAGAATGTTGTAGAGTCAGAGTCCGGTTCTGCTGCCTTGCCCGCAGACCTCGATTTCTTTGGTGGAGGCGCAGGCAGAGACGCACAGGCTGGCGGGGACAAATTATCCAAGAAGCAGAGAAAGAAGCAGAAGAAACAGGAGCAGGAAGAGGCGGCGAATTTAGAAAAGGAAATAAACAATGTCCAGCAAGAACCCTACGATGTGGAGGAATGTAAAAGGATACTGCGCTCGCACAAGCTCAAGGTTGCCGTGTTGGGGGACTTTGCGCCACAAATAGAAGAGCCGCGCAAGGAGAAGAAGTCGAAAAAGAAGAAGAAGGAAGAGGAGAAAAAGAAGGATACGAAGAAGACGCTGTACCCTCAGCCCATCACATCGTTTGCGCAGCTTCGAACACGCTACGGCATATCGAGACGCCTCGCAGAAAATATAATAGAGCAGGGTTACAAGTTGCCGACAGAGGTTCAACTGGGGGCTTTGCCACTGCTGCTGCGGAAGAAAGGTGAGCCAGGCCTCTTGCAAGACGTCGAGAATTTGTCTGGAGCGGAATACAATGGAGATATCGACCTTTTGACGGTTGCGCCCACGGGCAGCGGAAAGACTATAGCGTTTCTCATACCGATCATCGATGCGTTGCTTTCAGAAAGCAAGAGCGCAGACGCCAAGAATGGTCCTCGTGCGGTCATACTTGCCCCTACGAGGGAACTGGCATCGCAGATTGTGAATGAAGCGAGGAAGCTGGCAAAAGGTACTGCGGTTAAGGCTACGCTTATGAGGAAGGGCATGCAGGTGGTGGCACACGATGAAGATGAGCCTGAAGAGACAAAAGAGGACGAGGCCAAAGACTCATCTGAAGCCTCTGATGACGAGGGAGGTGAATCTGAATCTGAAGATGAAGAGAAGGAAGCACCGAAAAAGAAGACAGGCCGCCGAGCAGAGCTTGTAAAGGCCGCGATTCTTGTTTCAACTCCGCTTGCTCTCGTGAATTCTCTGAAGCGTAGAGATGGCACCGTTGCAAGCATCTCTAGCATATCTCAACTCGTCCTCGACGAAGCCGACGTCCTCCTCAATCCTCTGTTCCGCGAACAAACTCTGGCTGTATGGAACGCATGCACAAATCTCAGTCTTCGCGTCGGACTCTGGTCAGCAACAATGGGATCAAACATTGAAAGTCTGACAATCTCTACTCTAAACGACCGCTGGTCTGCCATTTCCTCATCGCAATCCGCTCTACCCCCTCGACCACCACTCATCCGCCTCGTTGTCGGCCTCAAAGACAGCGCCATTCCAAACATATCCCACCAACTAACCTACGCCGCCACCGAGCAAGGCAAACTCCTCGGCCTTCGCCAACTCCTTCACCCAACCGCCGTCCACACCGACTCATCTCAACCCATACTCCGTCCCCCCTTCCTCGTCTTCACCCAAACAATCCCACGAGCCATAGCCCTCCACTCCGAACTCCTCTACGACATACCCCCCGAAGCCGGCGGCAGCTCACGCATCGCCGTGCTCCACGCCGACCTCAGCTCCTCCGCCCGCGACACAATCATGACGCGCTTCCGCAAAGGCGAAATCTGGGTCCTCATCACCACCGACCTACTCGCCCGCGGCATCGACTTCCGCGGCCTCAACGGCGTCGTAAACTACGATGCCCCTTCCTCCGCCGCCGCCTATGTCCACCGCGTCGGCCGCACAGGACGCGCTGGCCGCACCGGCGGCGTCGCCGTTACTTTTTACACCCAAGACGACATACCTTACGTTAAACTCATCGCCAACGTTATTCGCGCGTCTGAAGCGCTGAGAGGTGTCAATGCCGATGAAGGGAGTGTTAAACAGTGGTTGCTGGATGCATTGCCGACGCCATCGAAGAGGGATAGACAGGTGCTTAAGAGGAGGGGTGTTGAGGCCAGACGGACAGGCAAGGCGAGTCGGATTAGTAGTAAGAGTGGGTATGAGAGAAAGATTGAGAATATGCGCAGGGAGAAGAGGGAGAAGGCGAGGAGGAAGGAAAGTAAGGAGAGTGGGAGTGAGGGTGGGGAAAGGGAAGGTGAGTTTGAGGGGTTTGATTAAGGTGGATTGCGGAAATGGTGTACTTTATTATGTTAGAATAATTTGAAGTATACGAATGGCATTTCTGCCTGATATCGTTTTCTTTCTGTCTGCTCTGTTTTCTCTTTTTCTTTTTTAACCCAAGAGAGATTAGTCAACTACAACCCCTTTTATTGCAAAAAGCGTTGTTTTATATCTATTCAGCTATCCAGCATCTAGATACCCTCTTCTCGTCCGCTTATCTCTCTTTTTTTGTGGTCGTTCCCTACTCGGGGGGGGGGATTCTTTTTTTGCTCGTCTTATTTCAACAAAAAAAAGCCACCATACCTCCCATTTATCTTAGTACCCATTCTTTCGACATATCTACATTTAAAATTGGAACACAGAGACTTTTGTTTCTCCCCCCCCGCGTTTGTTCTGCTAGCTTAGTTCAAGCCAAACGACATGTACAAACCCATAACTCATATACGTTCCCAAGTCAGATTAGTTCTACAATATTGTAAAAAAAAATCACGGATAAGGGGCGAGGAGGGATGGGACGCTATATATATATATATATATCCTATAATACAGAAAAGCGATGTAGCGAGGTGTAGAAGATGTTAGAGGGTCTAGATTGGATAAAGGGATTATAGGGGGGTGGTTATGTATACAGTAGTGGGGTGGGAGGGCGTTGTGGGGCTTGTTTAATGTGGTTATTAGAGGGATATGATATGTATACCGAGGAGAAAATAAAATTTAGGTGGAAGGATTTCTTTGTCAAAGTTGATGGTTGTTCTGGAGATAGAAGGAGGGGAAGGGGAATGGCTAAGGGGTAGAAGATTGTAAATAGCATTCTTGGGGGGGGGGGGAAGGGGGGGCTTTCTGGTTGAATGACTTGGTATTGCTGATTGATTGAGATTAAATTTTTTTCTCTAGAATAATAAGCTAGTATTTTGTGCTTTGCTAGATTTTTTGCAGAAAAAAAACGGTAGGAGGGGAGGAGGGGTGTGGAAGGGTTGAGATTCCAGTTTTTCGAGATGGTATCTTAGATTGTGCAGAGAAAAAAAAAAGCCAAGATAATGTACATGCGGCGTAAAGTACTTCTTTGGGCGGATAGATACATCAATATTGTTATTATTCTCATTTCCGTTGAACTTCTGCTTTGCTGTACCGCGGAAAAAGGGGGGGCAAGCGATACTACCGTGACTTGATGCAAGTACTTACCTGCCATACCTAACTGAACCATGTACAGTGTGAACAATGATGCATATGCATCTCAACTCTTCCCATTATCAAAGTAGGTTGACAAGAAAGAAAGAAAAGGATCTTATCAAAAGGGAAAACAATGCAGCTGTGCATACTGTACATGACATCCTGCATCTGCATTTTCCGGATTGGACTTTTGGCAGAAAAAAAAGGCCGAAGAATTTCGGATGTAGAATAGCACCCCTGGAGTAACTTCTACTTGCCATGGATAAACAGGGCCAAAGAAAAAAAAAGGGAGTAGTCCTGGGTGATCCTCCCAGAAAGTCAAGACGTCTAACCGGAGTTACTCGGAAAAAACCAGCCACAGGAAGCATGCATGCTTGATTGCGTGTGTCTTCGCCCCCCACGGTATGGATCCTACCATCACTACTTATGCATGCCACGTTCGATGGCGACGGCAACAAGGGCTTGGCCGGCTGGTCGCGGTTCGGCGAGCCGCAGATAAGGGCAAAAAAAAAGGGTCGATGGTATGCAAGCGCTTGGCCTGTTTGAGTTTTTACCGTATTCTCAAGCAGCAGAAATCTTTCGCACTGCGGTACTAACCGACTGTCCGGCTCTAGCCTTCGAGATCCATTCAGGGAACTCGCACGGTTTGCTGGGTTGTGTATGGGCTTGGCATGTCTTGCAGGATACCCGGCGAGTGGCTCGCAACGGCATCAAGGCCTGTATGGAGTAGGTGGTGCGCTGTCATAGGGCATCGTTATGACGCGGGAGGGTGTGATGGTAGGATTCTGTAGGATTACAAGAAGGCTTTGGGCCTTTTCTTGGTGATTGTGAATTTATGAATCAAATTGCAATCAGAGGTGCAGTGAGTTCAAATGATGTGAGCTGGAAATGTAAGCATCTCTGATTTGATTATTGTGTAGCGGCTGGCGTTCCAGAATGACGCCTGAATGGTTCTGCAATTCTCCCCGCATCCCACAGCCTAATTTGTTTCTGTCCAATGAGGCCCTTGTCATTATGATGCATGATGTTACTGGACTGCAGGCTGCAGAGCACAGGAGACATTGCTTTTTCTTCTTTTGCCAATATGCCGGCCGGCATTCAGCATCAAACCCTCAGTGGCGATCCACGCAGCTCTTCTAATGCAAGAATGACTTGATAGTCGCCTGTCGCGTGTAGCCTGTGAAAGGTGGGTCGACGGGTAGTGGCAGGATCTTACGAGTATCGCTGTCGTGTCCAAGATGCACCGCCAAGCAAAACGGGACATCCCTTCGTTCAAATGCAGCATTCATGTAACTAAAGTATAGCCGAGTAGAAAGATAGGCCGGGCACCGATTACGTGCATATAGTCTTATTCCTGGAACGCCTACCCTGTACAGTGCCTCAGGAGATGAGACGTTGTGTATTCAGCTCATGTCGCGCTTCGCGCGACAGGGAGGCAAAACTTCATACGGTTCTGCCCCATATTCCTACCTTGGAGGTCACGTACCTTCCTGGTCATCCCCTTGATGATTTTTTTTCTTTTAGAATAAACGCCCCCCATGTATACCATAGCCAGAAAAGGGAATTTCCGATGACACACCAATGCATGGTACGTAAAACTAAGGTAGGCTGTCAGACACAACAAAGCCATACCATGTGGGTATTCTCCATGGAATGAGCCGTATAGTAGCGTCTTGGTATAGAAGAAATGTGAAAACGAAGACGTTGGTCTGCTGAGCCTCTAACAATCGTGATCTACTGTCATAAGTGTATTGTTGGTAGGCAAAAATAGAAAGGTTCCAGTGGTCTCGTAATACCGTTACTGCTTGTAGGTCATTGAAATGCAGCATGTAAAGGAGTCCTAGAGGAATTCTAAACGCCGTTCATATGAAAAATGCGCTCAACAATCTGCATGACGGCAGCACCTGTGATCAAGGGATTGAGCAAATGCCAAAAGGCCTAGACCTGTTGGATATGTCTGCTTGGATGTTTGTTGCATGCATATTCGCATGGGTCCGACGCGCGTCGACTGAAATAGAGGGCATCGTTCGATACGAGGGCATAAGCATTATGCTTATTGCCACTGAGTTTTCCTGTGAACGTATGCTTATCATCTCGATAATCAATCTAGATTTGAACTGGCAGGCGAGTCAGTTGATGTTGTGAAGAGACCTGTTCCTTGCCAGATATGCCAATCACACGCGGTGTTTGGGTGTTTGGGTGACCACTGCGGCGTGGCGTGCCGTATGCACGACATCAAAGGGAATGTCGCCTGATCCTCTAGTCGTCGATCGCTCACATCGCTTGGAAAATCTTTGTGATGTGGGTGTGTATGGCCTTGTGAAGATTGCGATAGAATAGCAAATTCGACTATATGACCTGCGTGAGCGATATGTTAATGATTCACTCGCCAAGGGGTCTGAAAAAGGCTTTCTTCAGCGAGAAAAAAAACCCCTACTCAACCGCGACGAAAACGTATCGAACGTTGTAGGCAAGAGGACAAAGACAAGAGGATGCAACTAAAGACTTTGCACACCGTTCACGCAAGGTAAGCAGGATCGTGGTTGCCCACCAGCCTTGAGGGTTTCTGAACGGTAGCGGCTAGGTGTCTGCAGAGACTTGCAGATTTGGTTAATCAACTTTACCCTGGCCCCCCGACACAGTGAGAGTTGCAGCGGCCCTCAATTTCCGGTAGTGCGGGATAATAGTCAATATCGTTCGACACAGCCAACGACGTTAGGACCGAAAGTAACCATACAGTTGGAAACACAGTCAAGGCCGGTAGATTTGGAGCAATGAAGGTGTCGCGCGCGCACCCCCCCTCACACCCGCCCTGGGGTCTAGTGATCAGCCGGATCGATTGTTGTCCACATACCCAGGCCAAATGACGTCTGCGTCTCTCGATAGCTCGGCAGCAACCTGGTGTGAGTGTGTGGGGAACGAGCAGGGTGCCACCCCATGGTTGTCTAGAGCATTTCAAGACGGGCGATCCGAACAAATGGCGCACTCGTACATAGTGGCCGCCATCCCTGGCGGCCATAACCCTGGCCCCAGCGCTGAGAGGCGTGCGGCGCTTCTGCCAAAATCTGACCCTTACAGGCGCTGCTGCTTACCATGTATCTGTGCGCTTGACTGAACCCGTCGCTAAATACGTGCTAGATGTGGATGGTGTGCATGTGTGAAATCAAGCCCCCATGTGACTGAAGGACGCTAACGGCCTAGTTGATTGTAGCTCGCAAGCCAGCAACCACACCACCCGCCCCCAGCCCGCTTGTTTGCCCGTCCAATTCCACCATACGCGATTTGTATCGCGACCACTGGCGAAATCCAGAATACACAGCATGGGCACAGCTCCGTATCTGCTGACACCCGATCTATCTGTGCGCGCAATGGATTCCAAGGCTGGGTAGCGTTTCACTCGACGATCGGACGGACTGGGATTAAGGCAAGTCGTCACTGACCGGACAGCAGGATTTTAGGGGACATGGAGACTTGGATGCAGGTCTTTGTACTGCTACCAATTCAACAAGTATCGTTAGAGGGATGCCTTGCGCCGGGACCTGCAAAAATTAATGCTCTTTTGTTAAGGGTGCCGTCAATAAGCGAATAAGCTCAAGGGGTGCATCATCTCCTGCCGATCAGAACTATTGCTCGTTTATCAATATAGCCAGGTGTGCCGGTGATGGTTTGTAAGAGGATAATGTCAGATGGTCGAAAAGAAAGCGACAGTGTTGTCCACCCAACAGCTGCGCAGTGTCTTCTGATTCGGCAGCTGTACCGAAAAAAAAAACTGCGCGTCAATTAGTGGACTGCAGGGATCATTTACATCTGTATCTCTGTATCGTGGGAGTAGGAAAGCCACTCGCCATCTTCGATCATGACCCTGGAATGTCTCAGATGAATCAAATCCACCAGTCTGTTCTGGTCAGCGCTTGCGCTCTTGTTACGTCACTGGCGTGTTGCCGTCCTTACACTCGACCAGGGCTGGTTGGGGAAAGCCTATGTTTCCAGAGCCATCTACAAAACATTGTCGGAATGTTGCGCGAGTCAAGACAAGATGCAAATCTGGCGCTGCAACAGTTGCTAATAAGGATGCAAGCGACGGGATGGATAGAGTCATCCTATCATACCAGATCTTTGCCAGCTGTAATGGATACTGAAAGGCCATGCTATTGCCCAGGCTGTGGTTAAAAAATTTCTTGTACAGAAACACATCATGGGAGTCGATGTTCAACCCCCCCCCTGTCCCCACTAGGGACGTGTGGCCCGACTCGTCAGTTGAGGCTTGGTATAGGTTCAAGAGGACTTCCGAAACAGGCAACTTCAAGAGCGAGTGGCCGAATTAGGTAGATGGTGTCCAGATTGTGGAGAGGGTTACAGCGGGTGGGAAAATAGAGTCAGGCCAACCGGCCCTTGTCGGATAGGGAAATGGCTAGTCAGTGAGCAAAGATTGCTTCGGGTGCGAGAGAGGGAAGCAAAAGGTGGTCAAGGTTGCGAGTTGCACAACGAGGGACCCATGGCTAGAAGAGAGAGAGAGAAAGGGACAGTTTCAGCCTTGCGACTGGCAGGTGCACTATGGCATTTGAGGCTCTATATGTGTACGCTTCTTGGGTCCCTGCCTCTCATTATGCCGTGCAGAAGCGCGCAGCTGCATGTCAACAACGACAAGGTCGGCATTTCGCGAGGAAGCGGCACACGATCCGCAATACGCGGAGGATCAGCTTGCCGCCATGCCCTATGGTAGATGACGCAATTCTCGGAAGTGTCGTGATCAGAGTACGCAGACGGTCAGTAGTTTTGCCGTATGCGGTAATGTCGTATAGGCGTGTGTAGTACTAGAGTCTCGGCCTTTTTGTGGGATTAGTGTGACAGGACTGGGGGTAGCCGGGGTATTTTGAGCATGTCATGTTTTTTTAGGGGGATACGCGGTATGATCAAGTCGAGCAGCAAGAGAGGGTGCAAAAGGTGTTTCTATATGTCTTGGTGCAGAGGTTGTTGATGGAAGTGACAAAGGGAATTCCATGCAGGGAAGGCGCCAACGCCCAGGCCGAGTGTCGTTGGATCGCTCACAGGATGGGCGGCCACCCACCATGATATATTACATGCATGATGCATAGGCAGGCAGAGGAGGACACATGGCGGGCGTACGAGGTTATTGGATGCGCGTAAGTGATTCCGCGGGCCGAGGGTTGGATCTGCAAGAGCATGACAGCAACCCCGTCTCTGCAGCAGCGTACAGGAGGGTGAAGGCAGTAGGTGGGCAGTTTGGTGAGGATGCAGGCGGAAGGCGGGCCATGTAGGTCTTGATCCGGAGCAGGTACCTTTCCAAAGTGGTAGGGACGGCGGCCGAGTGGAAATTGAAAATGCAGCTCATCAGTCGAGCGTGGTCTGCAAGTGGAAAAGAGTCCGAGTTGGGAACGAGGCATCAGCCCACGTACGAGGATAACATGGCACTAGCGGATGGATGAATGGCAGGAGGGCGCGAGGGCGCGAGGGCAGACAAGCGAACTGGCGAATCACATGACCGGGGCGGGCGTCAGGGCAAGTGCAAGTGCAAGTGCAAGCGCAAGTGCAAGCACGCCGCCCAGGTCGCGCCGCGGCTGCAGGGTGCAAAAAGGCTCGGCTACAGGTTGACAGATGGATTAATTTAGCAAAGAAAAAAAGGGACCCTGGAAAGTAGAGCCATGGTTGCAGCGGCTGCAACACCGCGATACCGAGGGCTCGCTCGCGCTCGTGTCGTGGCGGGAGTGCAGGCGGCGCAGGCAATCAATTGGCAGCGAGTGGCGCGAGTGGGAGCACGTCGCGATGCAGGCTCGAGACGCCAGCCCTGCCGCCAGACGAGCATGAGCAGGGCCAGCAGGGAGCGCGTATGGCTCTGGCTGGTGCTTTTTGCTGGTGCTGGTGCTGGTGCTGGTGCTGGTGCTGGTGCTGGAGCTTGCTGGGGCCCGGAGTGGACGACTCCGCTTGCAGCGGCTAGCGCATGGACAGTGGAGGAAGTGCAAAGAGTGGGCAATGGGCAATCAACGGGCAGTGGGCAGTGGGCAGTGGGCAGCGCAGGCAAGTATGTACAGTAGCACTATTAGGCAGAGCAACTTACAGGCCTAGAGCAATTGATCTCAGATGGTCTGGCGCCAAGCGGGGGCACAGAGTATTGGCTATGGACCCATCGATCATCAGCCGCATCGCTCGCACAGCACAGCCCGCCGCCGGCTGGGGGGAGGGGGGTGGGTGGGCGTCAGGAGGACGGCCATGCAACAGCACACTGGGGTAGACAGGCGGGCGGCGCGCCTTGGTCCAGCATGGCGCCATGAGGTGAGCATGGCGAGGTGGGCGTCGTAGTCGTCGTCGTCTTTTGTGGTAGTGGTGGTGGTGGTGGTGGCCGTGGTTTGTGGGTGGGGGGGCCATAGGCAGGCTGTCTCGTGCCCTCGTCGTCCTCGGCCTGCCTGTGTGCACCAAGAGCACCACCACCCAGCACCACCAGCACCACCAGCACCACCACCCACCGGAGCAGCCGCGGGGCGGTTGCACCACCGCAAATGGCCCTGGTCAGCAACGCACACCACAGTGCGTGCAGTCGATCCCTGACAGCGCTGCATCTAGGGTGCCTAGGCGTATGCGAGCGATTCAACGGCTGGCGGGATCCAAGCATCCATGGGATGACGCTTTGGCACAAAGGCGCATGTGCTATTCCCGACTCGTGTCGCCCCTCCCCCCCACCCATGTCGCCTCTGGGAATTCTTGACTACCTCATGCTCCAGCCATGTTCACACTACCCCAAAGTCTGCTAAGGGAATCTCATGCAGCTTAAACAGCGCCGGGAAGCGAAACATGTCCTCGCCGCCCTAGCCCGCTCGCAAGCATACGTGTTTAAATACCTGTCACTTCCGCTTCTTCCCCGATGCAAGCGGCTTTTCACTCCCACCATTCGATGTGATCTTCGTCTACCATACTCTGTCGAAGCTCACATCCCCATCTCCCACACTCGTTGGCCGCCGCCGCCATGTTTCCCTTTTCACTGACCCTGTTCCCTAATTGGAGCTGGCTGTGTATCTTTGTCGTGCTTTTGTATGTTGACAATACCATTACCATCACCATCACCACTATCCTTCTTCTTCTTCTTCCTCCTCCTCCTCCTCCCCCTCCTCCCTTCCCGCTCCCGGGACTACACTGACTCGCTACCATAGTTTGTTTCGTTATGTCCGTCTTTGGGTCAACCTCGCCAGCAACTGGACGTACACGCCCATGCAGCCTGTCGACGACCCAACAATCACCTCCAAGGACATGACAGTCATCATTCCCACCGTTGCCGAGGATCTCCAGCAATTAAAAGAGACGGTCCAAAGCGCATATCGCCTCGAGCCCTTCGAGTTGCTACTCGTCACGCCTGACTCGCGTGTTAAGCGTGTCTATCAGATGGTTGAAGAGCTCGGCAGCCCCAAGATTATTCAGGTCTTGTCCGTCAGCCAGGCCAACAAGCGTCGCCAGCTGTGCCGCGCCATTCCCGAGGTCGAGACCAAGATTACGCTTCTGCTCGACGACGACGTCTGGCTGCCTGAAAAGTTCACCAAATGGATCCTGGCTCCCTTTGAGGACCCACGCGTGGGCGGAGTTGGCACCAACCAGCAGATTCGCCGCTTCAACCGCTCCAACATTTGGGAGTTTCTAGGCGCCATCTACCTGGTCAGGAGAAATTTCGACTGCACCGCCTGCAACTGGATAGACGGCGGCCTGCCCTGCCTGTCCGGCCGCGCCGTGGCCTATCGATCGGAGATTTTGCAAGACCCCAACTTCACCTATGGCTTCACACACGAGACATGGGGCAGCGACCACTTCCTCAATGCTGATGACGACAACTTCATCACCCGCTGGCTGTTTTCGCACAACTGGAGAATTCAGATGCAGAACCACCGCGAGTGCGAGGTCGAGACGACACTCGAAGACGACACCAAGTACCTGCGGCAATGTCTGCGTTGGGTCCGTTCTAACTGGAGAAGCAACCTGACTAGCTTGACCGAGGGTTACATGTGGATGGTGAGTTTGCTAGTTCCAATATTTGCACAAATTTCGCGTCGTCGAGGCGCCAAGCCTGCCCCTCTTTTCACTAGCCGGCTGTGTGCATAATGACCCTTTTGCTGACACCACTTGACGCGACAGAGGTACCCATGGTCACTCTATGCCGTCTTCCAGACCACCGTCACGCAATGGGCGTTCCTGCTCGACTGCGCCCTGCTTGCATCGGCCTACTTTGCCCTCTGTGAGACTGGATACTACCCAGCCGACGAGGGCCAACTGTCGCGTGCCGACAAGTGGCAGCGCTCGCTTCTGTGGACACTGTTTATCGCGCACTGGGTCTTTGCAAAGACGATCAAGCTAGTGCCGCATCTGCTAAGGAACCCCGGCGACGTCCGCTTCGTGCCCGTCTCGATTCTCTTCGGCTATTTCCACAACCTTATCAAGCTCTACGGCTGCATCACCGTCACAGAGGTATGTTTGTCCCATCCGCCACCCAACATCCAGGCGCAACCAGCACCATCGCTGCCAACCCACCTTTTGAAACATGGCTGACATTTGTTGATCAGACTACATGGGGCACCCGTGAGGGCGCCGATGCAGACGACAACATCCGAATGTTGCCGATCCCGCCGATGGCAGCGATTACGCCTCCCCTGACACCTCCGCCAGGCGGACGCGTCCTCCGAGAGCGATGCGCCGGCTTCCCGATGATGAAGTAGACGACCGTTTCCACTTTTTGGTTTCGCATTCTGAGCCCTCGGCCACACTTTTATTTTTGATCTGGATGCCGCAGTCATGTTAGACGCATCCTCAGCCTTTGACCAGCCAATTTTTTTTCAATTATTATTATCTCGCACTATTACTATTACTTTGGAGCATGGCCCGACATGTGCCAGGGGCATGCAAGGTAGAACAGCATTGTCTTGTTTCCTAGTATTTTTGGAGCGTGGCAGCTCTCGGATACCACCAAAAGGGGCCCGGTTGGGATGATTGCATGGTGTTTTGGCGTTTGACGGCGCGAGGCCGAACGAAATTTGCAGCGTCTTTTTTTTTACCATTTTTTTCCTGGCCATGTCACGGAGTTGGTCAATAGCCAACCGTTGTAGTTTATGCAAAAAAAAGTTGCAAATGATATGGATTTTGTTGGACAGGCTGGTCGTCTCGCTTCGAGACGGGATTCGCGCAAATAGGACCAAAGTGGATGCCAACAAGACAAGCTGTTTCCCAAGCAACAAAGACAGGCGCACATGCATGGCATGCCGCAACCGCACAGCACCCTGGTCAGGTATCTGGCTTAGGCGTGTTACCCGCGCTGCACGGCCTACAGGTAGCGCGAACCATCACCCGCTCGCCAGCCCGATGGCTTCCAACTTGATCTGGAGCGTGAGCCGAGTCGAGGAGTGGTGGGCGGCATGTTATCTGAAGACGGACTACGCTACTCGGACCATGAAAGAGGGCCATGCAATGCAGGCCAAAGGGGAGTCCAAGACGGCAGGTGCGAAGGGGGGCCGTGTACGTATGTGTATGTATGTACATATGTGGCATGTATGTATGTATGTATGTATGTATGTATGTGTATGTAGGCTGCGTACCCAGCCTGTAGGCATGGCGACGGGGAGGAAGGGAAGGGGGGCCCTTTTGTCGCAACGAACCCACTCGCACTGCAACCCGGGCCTGCACTCTGCACAGTGTCTGCACTCTGGGCACTCGCACTCTCCACACTCGGAGGCACTTCGTATCTCCGCGCGTGCGGCCGTCCGTCGCCTTGAGCCAGGGCGATGCAAGTACAAGTGGACGGCTACTACTCGACTATACGTACTCGACATGGACAACAAATAGGCGCTGCGGCGCCGTGGCTTTGGCCTCTCCCGCACGGCGCCCGCCCCTCGCCCCTCGCCCCTCGTCCTTCGCCCACGGTCCTTTGCCCACGGCGGTCGCCCATGGGCCCTTTGTGCCCCCCGCCAAGGCCTTCAGACGACGCCCTCCCCACTGACGACCTGTACGCCCACTCAAGCGGGCCTGCATGCTGCACGGCCTACTCGTAGTCGCGCCTCCAGGGAAACCTTGCCGGCGCCGAACTTCTCATGCACACTCGACTTCGCTTGCCTTCAGTAATCATCATTGTGCGTTGCGGCAATTTCACGCACACTACTACTTACTACCCTGCCCGCCCAAGACGCAACACGCCCACGCCCACGCCCACGCCTACGCCTACGCCCGCCCGCCGGGACGAGAGGAGAAGCATCAGCAAAAGCACCAGACGAGGATGCGCGTCGGCGTCAAATAGCCACAGCGAGTCAGCCTGTCGAGCGGCAGAGACCCTTTTTGTAGGCAAACCTTATGCTTGTCGTCCCGCTCCCGCAGGCCTGTGTGTCGAGAGGGCAACAAGCTCAGACGCTACCCTGGCGCCGACGGCGGCGCGACGCCAGGCCCATAGCTCTCCACCTCTCCACCTCTCGTCATAGCTGCCTGTTCGCTATCCCACCCCCGACTTTCCCCAGCAGAGACAACATCAAGCACCACCACGCTGTACACCTTTCCACCAACGCTTCGCGGCCAAGTATCTGCAAGCCTTGCTGTCCCGTGGTCCCCGATGCACTGCACCCTCGCACACGGCCTAGGCACGGACTCGCAGTTCGACGCTGGTAAGCCGTGCCCAAGCACCCCATACTACCACGGCGCGGAACATTTTCATTGGTGCTTCTGCCGATCCGAAATTCTCCAAAGGCTCAGGTGCAGCCTGGGCACGCGTGCGCGCCACACACATACACACACCCACACACACGCACCTGCGCCCTTCCTGGTGCTTGCAAGTCCCTCGTAAAGTCCCTCATCGAGATGGCCTCTACTAATGCCAATCTAAGTACGCGGTTGCAACATGGCGCAATCACGTAGCCTGCGACACGCTTCACTGCACCCGTCAATTGTTGAAAGCTCATGTCGCCACCTGTCTGTGCTCGCCCTGCCTGCCCGCCCGCCTGCCCTGACAATAAGTCCTCGCCTAATATGTAATGCTGCTGCTGCTGCTGATGATGATGATGATGATGTGGTTGTTATTGTTACTGTTATTGGTCTTACATATTCTTCTGGTTGCCATTTGTCGTCTCCCACGTTGCTCGTCACCACACATCCGCATCCATACAGCCGGGTCCCAGGCGAAAACTCTGCACCCCTTCGCTTCACGCGCGACACACGCTTTCGGGTTGCCTGTAAGCACTCTGGACTCATCGCATATATTTCCCTTTATCTGGCTTAGGAAATATGCTTCCGCTCCCTTATACCCGTCACACTGCAAGGGCATACACCTCGTCAACCCCACTCAATCTTACTTTGGTGAAAGTGGGCTGGACTCGTCAGACCAACATGACGATACCAAGGACAAAGCATTTCCCCCTTCCAGCCAACCGCTGCCGACGGAATTGTCTGGTGGTAATTGACTGTCTGACGACATCGGACATGGAACCTGGCACAAAAAAAGGCCTGGGCCTGTTCAATACTTTGTACCAGGCTCTCTCATGTCGGCCGGTTTCATCTGCTCATGATCATGTCACATTGTCTGACACCATGGCCGCTAGGCCGCATCCGGTCGTGCCGAGCACTGCGCTTTGAAGAATCTGGGGTGGGGGTGCTTGCGCAGTAAACTTGGAATTCGACATCTGCAAAGCGAAAACATTTCCCGATTTCATCACAAACAATCGACGTGCTCGGCCTTGCGTCTGTCCGAAATGTCCAAAAAAAAAACTTGTAAATTTTTGGACATGTCTGGTGCAACAAATTTTCTCCGGCGCCGTGCATGGATGTACTTACACACGTAGTAGATATTGCATCTTGGGGGTCCATCGACGTCACGAAGCGGACGTGTCAAATGTAGTAGTGCTCGTGCCGAGCCGGTCCTGAACCGAGATCGAGCTACAAGTGCAAGCACGACCTGGAGCTGGTCCCATGTCAGAATGGATAGATGCAAACCGACGATGGCTGGCCACAGCGACTGCGGGAGATCTTGCGGCGAAACTTCTACGGCCTGCATGCTCAAAGGGTGTGACATGGCATTCGCAATATCTACCCGGATCACGTGCCAAGTCTACATCTAGTCATTCCAGGAACGCACCTGCATAACTCACTGTCGTGCCCGGGAATCATATCGTCATTGTTGTCTCTTTGCGGCGCCAACTCCACTGCTTGCGCGTCGAGTAGCGCCGTACGAAAGTGTACTTCTGCGGACACCCCTACTAGCATCTATGGCCTCGGTACAATAGCGATGGGTCCGATCCTGACCGATCCAGGGTGCGCTAAAACATCCCTAAGAATTGCCTTTTCCATGGTTCGTCGATCTTCGCAAGATGACGACGTCCGACAACGCTCTTACAGTAAACCTTCATTTGCGTCCCCACACAACCACGACGCAAAACTATCATCCCCCTGCAGCTGCACGTCAACGCTGCGCGCCACTAAAGCCACACTTGACCCTCAGCCGCATCTCCATCTCATTGACCAGGAAACCTACCCTCTTGAGCAGCGCGCTGACGGGCGGCCCTTTGGCCCGAGCGAGCCACAGCGCGTATTACTACTCCACAGTAATAAACGCGCTAAAATGTCGTGCAGGGCGACTGAGCCCGTCGCTGACTCGACGTCTGTCTGGATCAAGGGTCTTGCCTGTCTTCTCCACAATCACGGCTACACTCGCTGCGTCCAGACTTTTCAACCCCACCCTTTTCTTTCTCATGTTAAAACTGCCGGATAGCCTCTCCGTCTCAGTCGACTTTAGGCGTTCTATCCCGCACGAGTCAGCGTTTGATGTTTCGTGTAGTCCATCTCAGCACCACGGCACCTTTGACGCATACATACTATAACATACTTGCATTGCCTGATAAGACGCGGTACGTATCCTTTAGCCACGTCCACTAACGGGTGCTGACGGATGATGGGCAAACGGGTGTGGATACGGAATCATCTAGTGCTCAGCAAATCTCTGCCCGTGCCAACTTTTGCTCACAATTCTGAGGTGACACTCGCGACCCAACAAGGGTGACCCACTTTCAGACCCTCTCTTTTGGGAATACCGAAAAGCATCTTCCGCCCACTGGTGGAGTTACTAGAGGCGCGGATCGGGAGTGTTGGACACGTTGAGCCACTACAGTGTCACAGCTTCATGGTTACAGGGCCGACGGCTTTTTTCCCTTCCTACTTGGTACATGCTGCGACATGCCGATGCCTGCCCCTCGGCATAGGCCGTCCACACGCCGCGCCCATCACATGCGACGCCACATACATTTCAAATGCATGAGATAGTGCAGAGCCTCACCCACGTCTTACGCACGAAAGACAGGTTTGTTTGTTGAGCTGCGCGAGCCACGTTCGGCCCTTCTCCGGCCCTCTTTCCTCCGCTTACCCCTCCTTCGCTTCCACTTTTCCCACTTTGACTTCGGGAAATACTTGACAATAGCGATGCAGTTTTTTTCCCTCCAAAAGCACGTCAAGTAACGCAGGGAAAAAAAACTTGCCAAGCTTCAACGCAACCCGGTTTCATCTTCGCAAGCGGAACTATACTACGGTTTCGACTGACCTCGTTTGTGGACGACGGTTGTTTCCAGCTACCCCACATTTTTTGTCAGCTTTCACGGGCCTGCAGTTGAACACTTGTCCTCCACATGTGGCTGGCAGACACGGGACAAGTAAGCGCCTGTCGCTTGCCCTGGTCGGGAGCAATTGCCTTTTCAACCCACGTCAATACTTTGCCGGCCGGCGTGCGTGTAGAGACATGCAAGAAGTATCTCCGTCATGCCCTCGTTGGCCTGACACATTGCTATGGGTTGCGCCCTTTTTTAGAACTGTGAGGCCTAGATGCAGGCCTCGCAGATGCTATACACCTAGACTGCTGCTCGTGGACCCCCGATTAATCCATATGCATGACATGCAGCTAGTGTATTTGCATTTGCATCGCTAAGACTTGAATCGACGATGTCCTATCGCGCCCCTGTCAGTGAAGGAAAGGTATCCCCGGCCAATGTTTTCAGACTGGACATCTACATATACATGGAGTACTGATTATTTAGAAATCCTAACAGTCTACGCTCTCATGCACTCTATCATTGAACGGTAGTTGGTCGAATTGTTTACTCGAGACGGTTAGGAGCTACAGCCCCTGGGCTATGAAGCCTTGGCAAGTGTAGTCAATCACGTCTTTTACCAGCTTTCTGTTCACATGGAACAATTCACAGCATGATAGGGTGATGTGCTAACGTATTGGTGTACTTTATATGTCTTGACTGCTCAGTTGAGCCTATGATGTTGGTGGGTACCGGGCCCGTCCTCCTCGGAGCCTCATTACCCCGCCAAATGCGGAGAGCATCTAGGTAACGACTCAGTGGCATAGCAGCAGCGATAGCAAGACAGCTATTTGAGACCCTCTAAGCGCTGGTGGCACCTTTCTTCATATTGTACTCAGCAGCTACTGCAAACAAGTCTGCATCTTCTTCTGCACGCCACCTCTAGCATCACACATCAGCAACAACGCTTCATTAACACACACTACTAGCCGACTTCCAACCAATCAACTGAATCATGTCACAGCCTCAGCAGCGCATCCTGGATTCGCACATCCATCTCTGGCCCTCGACAGCAACGTCATCTTCTGAACATGGCTGGATGACACCCAACAACCCTCTCGCCAAGCGCCACGGAATATCAGACTACCTGTCCATAGCCTCGTCACCACCCCCCACCGGGTTCATATATGTAGAAACAGACCGCTACCTTCCATCACCTATTCCTAGCGACATTTCCTCTTCTCCATCTAGTGAAAAAGAAATTGAAGAAGCGAAGCAGAAACTCTCACAATGGGCCGCACAACCACTGGAAGAAATAAAATTTCTCCGACGGATTGCAGAAGCGAAACCAGATGACGGCGATGGATTTACCCCGCAGGAAGCAGATAAAATGCTCGGATGCGTAGTATATGGTCCCTTGCACTTTTCGCCTGCTTTGTTCCGCATCTACCTTGAACTAGCGGAGCAAACCGCTGGACCCAAGTTGTGGAGCAAAGTTGTAGGATTTAGGTATTTGCTCCAGGGAAAGGGTGATGGCGTCGTGCAACGCATGTTGCAAGAGAATGAAGAATCGTGGGTTAGTAATCTGAGTGTTCTGAGACGCGGAAACAGTGGTAAGGGCTGGGCCTTTGATGTCGGAGTTGATATCAATCGAGATGGGACTGGACCCATGGAAGCGGTTGGCAAGTTGATTGCGAAGGTAAGACAGGAAGAAAAGAAAGAAGGCGTTGAAGAAGGAAAAAGGGTGAGGTTCGTGTTGAGTAAGTATCACTCTTTTTTCCCCTCAATTCTCCTACCTGAAAATATTTTTCCATCAAATACAATCAAGACTTGGAAAATCCCAAACTAACACCGAACCAGATCACCTCGCAAAACACCCCCTCTCCCCTTCTGCCCCCATCCCATCCCCTATCTGGCTCTCCTCCATCTCTTCCCTCTCTTCTGACCCCTGTGTATCAATGAAATTCTCCGGTGCTCTCAACGAATTCATAGACACCCCCAGCACCCCCTCTGACCTCCTCACTCTCGTCAAAACCCTCTCCCCCTTTTTCAACCACGTATTCCAGTCGTTTGGCGCCCGCAGGATTCTGTTCGGCAGCGATTGGCCCGTATGCAACGTCGGTGGGCCAAACGGCGAATCAGGGAATTGGTCGTTGTGGAGGGAAGTGGTGCAGGGGTGCTTGGAGGCCAAGGGGCTGAGCGAAGAGGTGAAGGAGAGTGTGTGGTGGGGGGCCGGATGTGCAGCGTATGCTTTGGATGTGTGAATCTGGACTCGACTGAATTGGGTCCGGAGGTCGAAGGAAGGAAGGAAGGAAGGAAGGAAGGAAGGAAGGAAGGAAGGAAGGAAGGAAGCGGGGAAGAAGGAGGGGGGAGGGGAGATGGCGAAAGTGACGTGACATGACCTGATTTCCTACTCTTTCTTCATCACCCCAAATGAGCTTTATATTGCACATGGCATCGTCCTTTTCGTAGCTTAACGATTTTATGTTTAACTCTGTGTTCTCTACATTGCAAAGTGGTGGCACATAAACCTATAAACGATCCCACCCCAAAAGGAGACCTACACACGCACTTTATCCCCCCAACGACCCCCCTTGCTTCCACAACTTCATAACCCGTCATCCACGAAGGGAAAAAATATCAAGAAGGAAAAGAATCTAAATAAAGATCACAAGACCGATCGACTACACATCACCAACGTACTCCTATCCCTTCACTCCGGCACCCAAACCCAACTCTCTCTCTCTCTCTATACGCTCTTACATCGCCATGTCACCAAGACAAACTACCTACATACCCAATTTATTCCCGCGGAACCCAAATCAAACCCAGGAGTCCCCCAACGATGGGCTTCGGTATCGCACTTTTTCCTTGACCTACGTAACATGAATTCCGCAAATCATCAGCCTCGGTAGCAGTCGTCAATATACCTACCTACCTACGCAAACCTATGACAAGCTCAAACATATACCTCAGCATTACCCATGTGATCAAGACTGAATTTATCGAGTCCCAGAAAACTTAAACTATGGGCTTCATACAATCCCATCTGTGTGGCAAAAAACAACAACAACAACAACAACATAAAAGGTATGCAAAGCAAAAAAAAAGCCAGCCCTAAAATGCATAATTTCGGGGGGGGGGTATACAACTATTCAAAAGCACTAACTTTTCCCCCTTTCTCCCCCTCCACAAATCCCCCACCTCACAAACTCCCAACCCCCCCTAAACATACCCCACCCCCGTCCCCGTCCCCTCCCCAAGCAACACCCCAAACACCACCTTCCCTGCCTCCCCCTCCTTCTCCCCCCTCACAACGCCCAGATAAGCCCCCAGCTCGCCATCATCCGTAATCTGCACGCCGACTTCTCTCCCCTCCGCACCCCCCTTATACGCTATCAGACCTTCTAGTTTCCGGACTTCGGTACCCGGGTGCTCGCGGGTAGCCAGGGTGTGGAGTTCGGATAGAGAAGGGGAGTGGAGGATGGACAGCCAGAGGGTTTTTGCTGGAAAGGGGGTTGAGGAGTGGGGGTGGAGGCGGAAGTAGACTGGGAGAGGGGTGAAGGAGGAAGAGGAGGATGTGGTGCTGGTGCTGGTGTTGGTTGAGGGGGGGTAGTATGTGTGTTGGTAGTGAGAGGCGGGTTGGTATTGAGGGGGTTGGTAGCGTGGTTGGGGTGGGTAGTCTGGGGTAGGGAGGATGGAGGCGTCGCTGGCGGCTAGGAGGAGGGAGGGGTCAATTTGGAGGTCTGAAGCGGTGGGGAGGGGAGGGGCGGTCGGGTAGCATGGTTGTGGTGGTTCTTCACGGGTCATGTTTGCATGTGGGCGCTCTTTGGTGCTCAGTGTTGTCAAGTGAGTAGCGACAACAGGTGGTGCAGGTCCTGGGCCTGGTCCTTGGTGGACCTGGCGCTTTTTGTTTGGATCTTTAGCTGTGTTCTCCTGTTGTTGTCTCTTCGTGACGTCTCGAGCCAGAACTTCGAGCGCTCTTAGTTTCCGCGCATAGTCTGGGTCGTTTTCGCCCTGCAAGAGTGCCTTTACTAGGTGCTCAGACTCGTTGACCCAGGCCTGCTTCAGTTCTGTCCACTGTGCTTCACCCGCCTCGAGTTTGTTCGTAAAACGAGCTGTTCTCAGTTTCTCGGCAAAGGCGCTTCGTACGCGTCTCGTTTGCTCGGGGTTGAGACCAAGAATGTTCTTCGCGTCGGCGAGGCTCATCCGTGTATTCAGGGTTCGTAGGCGCTTCGTGACATCCATGCAAATGACATCTAGCGACAAGGCCCGCTGGCCTTTTGGTCGAAATAACGCATCGTAATTCTGTAGCACTTCAGGTTCCTGCTGGAAGACCTCTGTCAAATGTGCATTTTCCTTGATAAGCTGCTGTACAATCTGCGCCCACTTCTCAGGGCCAGCAATCGTCTTCTTGACAACCTCCTCAGCCTTGCAGATATCGAGAAAACGCTCTCGTAGCTCGCGGTACATGTTGTTGTCAAGACAAAGGTACGCCTTCGCTTCATCAATCGTCGTCTCAGATGGGAATCGAGGAGGCTCCCCAGGCGCATCTGCAGGCAGCCCTGCCCAACCGCGGGTTCGTCTTCGTCGTTTCCGCGTACGCCATTTCTCGTCGCTCTCGGCCTGCAGTTGTTGCTGTCGTAATTGTTTCCTAAGCACCTCCTCTGGGCTCAAGCCAACAGTGTCGGGTTCAGGGATTATAGGTCGCGCTTCTTCCGACTGTTCCGCAGACCCATCGTCGGCCTGCTCCTCTTCCCCACTCTCATCCTCGCTTGATGTCTCCTCTGCTAGTATCGTGTTTCCAAGCTGATTTATGAGGCCTTTACCAGGTATAACCTTGGGTACCTTTTTCTTTGCCTTCTTCTGTATTCGCCCATCGGTCGTCGGTGCCTTTTTCGGCTTGGAGACGCGCTCTCTGAGCAAAAGCTTGAGTCTGAGCCGCAGACGAAGCAGTTCGCGGTCGTTGATATCGAAGCCCTCAGCCTGCAGGATATCCATCATCTCCTTCTGAGTACAATTCTGTTCCCATAGTTGCTGGAGCCGTGCGACGAGAGCGGGGTTTTTGTGCGCCGGATTTTGCTTGCTCGGAAAGTCCCATCGCTGCCATTGAGTCAATCATGATGGAAAGAGACTGATTACTGGCGACGCACCTTGAACTGCGTCTGAAACGCCCGCTTACTGCAGAAACACAGTCAGTATTGCCTTGTTCAAAGATAGATTAAAGAGAGCTCAATGACAGCTGCAAGATGTACGGCGACCTGGACACGCAAAGGCGCAACAATCCCACATACCTAGGAGTAAACCCCCGAACCTCCCAATATGCTATGACTTCCTCCAGACTCTTGCGCTCCTCGACATAGAGGCGATAGCACACAGCCTCTTTGTCATCCCAAGAATAAACCATTGGTGCAGGTCTGCGACACGGCCGACCAAACTATGACGGCAAACTATGGCAGGCGTTTCGCGTCCGTTGCGCAGTTTGCCAAGAACCCGCCTCGGCATGGAATACACCGACGGCACTACTTCACCTCCTCGGACCTATTATCGTGGCCATTTGGCGCAGCAGCGCGGCATATGTATCTCGTGGCCTCTTGAACGGGCCATCATGATCTCAATTAATCTGCCGCTTGCGGTATAAGAAAAATCTATAGCCTATATACCTTTCTGCAACTCTCCCTCCCTTGAATCATATCTCACGTACCCCGCTGTCTACCACGACTACCCTCTCTGTTAACCCCACACTCTCGCATTTACATACGTGATCATGTCGCACGCACGCAAGAACAGTCTATGGACGCCCCCAGTGGTGCAGACGCCGAAGCTGCTAACCGGTAAATCCATGATGATTACCGGCGGCGTGACGGGTATTGGCCGCGCCATTGTCCTCGGATACTTGCAGCACGGCGCAAACGTCGCAGTGAACCACTTGGGAGACGACAATTCCTCCTCGCAGTACCAGTCTCTGGTCGATGAAGCCTCCCACATCCTTGATGTGAGCAAAGAAGACGTAGAAAAGCGACTCGTCCAAGTACCCGGCGATGTCGGAAACCCGGAGACGGGCAAGAAAATGGTGGCAGCGGTGGTGGAGCGATGGGGACGCTTGGATGTAGTTATAAGCAACGCGGGTATCTGCGAGTTCAAGGAGTTTCTAGAGTATGTATCCAAAACGTATTTAGTGTGCGAAGCAAAGTGATGGAAAGCTAACATATTATCTCGTAGTATCTCGGAAGATCTCTGGACCTCGACCCTAAACACCAACCTCACAGGCGCATTCCATACCATCCAAGCCGGCGCAAAGCAACTCTCGACCCAGTCACCCCCAGGTGGTTCCATAATCGGTATCTCGTCCATTAGTGCACTGGTCGGGGGCGCGTACCAGGGCCACTACACACCTACGAAAGCTGGTGTGCTCTCGTTGATCCAGTCATCGGCATGTGCGCTAGGAAAACACAACATTAGGTGTAATGCTCTGCTGCCTGGCACTATCAAGACACAGCTGAACGAGAAGGATCTGGAGGATGAGACGAAGAGAAAGTACATGGAGGGCAGGATACCTCTGGGCCGTACAGGCGTGCCCAGTGACCTTGCTGGTCCAGCCGTCTTCTTGGGCAGTGACTTGAGTTCCTATGTTAATGGGGCCCAACTGTTGGTTGACGGCGGGCTGTTTGTAAATCTGCAATAGATGTAGAAAGGAAATGCAATTAGATCAATTTACGAAATGTTCACATGTCACCTCTTCTTCCGTGCCAACAAGCTCTGTGAATTCCCTAGCTCCCATCTAGCATCCTCACGCTAGGTTCTGCAAACGTGCCAAGGGAATCCACAATGTAGGCGTTGCTGTATTATGCATCATTGCATAGTGTAATACGCGAGATGAAATGACAGAATACAATAATTTTGTTCACTTTCAACCGGAACAATCGACTCTCTACTTTGTGAACTTGAAACCAGTCAAGATGAACGGCGTAAACATCACATAGAAATGACCTAATAACAGTGAAATGCCCACTTTTGTCCCGGGTATGGTGCCAACTCCGTCGCTGTGATACCCATGGATAACGCCGATAAACACAAAATGCTACATTGTCAATGATGCGCCTTCACCATAAGACGCCGCATCGATTTCGCAACGCTCATAATAGACCTTCGGATTAAGTAACCTGTAATTATGTCAGAACATGATTGATGCATTTACATCCGACCATCATCTGATGATTGGATGTGCTGCTGTACGCAAGCATCAGACAAAATATATGTACTTACCTCAGCAATATTCTGGCGCTCAATGTAGCTTTCCTGATTCGCATCTCGTCCCACACGCCAATACACATCAGTGTAATCAGCGCAGTTCATCTCACGCAAGAACTGCTCATCGTGCGTAATGACCAGCAACTGGAAGTTGGCCTGCCTCCTGCGGCTCTGAATGATCTGGGATAGCGACTCTGCAAGTCCCTTGATGTTCTGCTGATCAAGATTGGTAGTGGGTTCATCGAGCGCGATAAGACCGCAGTTTGTACCGAAACATTCAGCAAGTGCGAGACGAATGACAATTGAAGCGAGGACCTTCTGGCCTGCAGAACAACGACCCCGCATGTCCATCTCGGTATCTTGCTTGACCATTACAACACGGTAGTTGTATGTCCGATTGCCTTTACCATCACCGTCAGATGCAATGCGGATCGTATCCACGTCTGTACCCTGGTATGCATTCCGCCACAGTTCAGCGAGGATACGGTTGATTTCCTCCATCTTGAGCGTGTGGTACTTCATAATGGCCTTATCTAGAGCGCCAGCATAACGACCCAAGTCTTCAATGGCAGCCTTGGTAGTTTCGACCTTGATGTGTGCCTCACGATATTGCTGCGCGGAATCTTTGTAGAGGTCCTTGTACTCATCCATGAGCTCAGTTAGTTGGTCGTCTTTATTCTTCATATCCCGTTCAACGCCTGTTTTCTCAATATTCAGTTGACGGTACTGTAGATCCCAGTGCTCGGCTTCACGCTCGTAATGCTCTTTATCGCGCTCAGCACCCTGCTCCTCAAGCTGTCGAATCTCCGATTCCAAGCCCTGAAGGGAGCGCTTCGCTTTTCGATAGCGAAGGTTGTCGCTGATGGAGCGTTTGCTTGTCTCTGTATCGCGTATCGTGTCTTCAATCTTCTTAATCTTTCGAGTCGTATCGGTCATGTTTGCCTCTATGCGAGCAATCTCGCCTTGAAGATTCTCAATCTCTCGGTGAGTCTGAGCAAGTTGCTGCGGACCGCCACGTTCGATGTAAGCAATGATCTCTTCGCTCGCCTGGTTGAGTTGGCGAAGACTGTCCGACAACCTTGAAGCTTCGTCGTGAGCTCGTTGGACACGCTCATTGCCACGACGGTTAACATCATCGTACTTGTATTGCGCTTGCTCGATTTCAGGATCAATGTGTTCAATATCCTGATCAAAGCCGCGCATGGCCTCTCTTTGCTTGTTGTTTTCCTTCTTCAACTCATCAACCCGATCAGAGAGAGCGCGCTTCTCCTTCAGCTTGGATTGTGCACTGTTCAGCTCGGCGCTAATATCACGTACACTCAACTCAAGTGCGTTGATGTTGCTGCGTGACTTGTCTCTGGCCGCAGTAAGCTGGTCAAGTGCGTTCCTGATGTCGCGGCTATCGTCAGAAACCCGCTTTAGGTCGGTCTGGATGGCATCGATTCCCCGCGACAGCCCGGCAGACTTTTGCTTTTGTGCCAGCTCCTTGATTTCAGCCTCAAGCTCCCGTACCCTGGTGTAGTATCCAACAATGGTTTGTACCTCTTTCGTCAAAGACTCGACTTCTTGTTTGGCGGCATCCAACTCATAAACCACAGCGTCCTGGTCTTCAAGTTGCTTGTTGAGAGTCTCTCGCTCCGATGCTAGCTTAGCAAGGTTCGCCTGCATCGTGGGAAGTTCAGTGTTACGAAGTCTACTCGCCAGTTCATAACTAGGTTTGGCGCTGCGAGCCGCCTCCAGCTCAGTGAAGATTTCGTCCGCATTGTCTGCATCCATGTTCTTCTTCGCTCTGGCAATGATGTCCTTCAACCCTTTTATGAAACCAGCTGTAGTGAAATCTTCCTCGTGATCATCGTGAAGAGTCCTTTTGCAGAGCCGACAGATATTGTGCTGCTCGGCGTACTCTAAACACTTGCCCATATAGTCAATCTGTGCCTCAAATTTGGCCTTGTCTGAGGAGACGGCTTCGTATTCCTCCTCAAGTTGTTGCAGAGTCTCGTCGAAATCGGAAATGTCGTCCTTTTGTATACATTTTTGGACCGAGGTTTCGTATTTTTGAAGCTCAGCGCGCTTCTGTTTCACTTGCGATTCCAAGCTGGATAATTGGAAGGTGACCTGATCCAGCTTCGATTGCACAATATCACGACGAGATGCAGCCTCCTTCACTTTCTCCGCCTTTTCGGAAAGCACCTGCTGGTAGGTTGTCTCCAAGGTAGATGGATCCCAGTCTGAATCAACGAGCTGGGAGATGCGTTTGTCATGAACTTTCTTCATAGTTGCCAAGCTATGTTGCTGGTTCTGCAGCTCCTCCCACTTCACGTCGATAGAAGCAGATTCCCGCGCTTGCTTCGATGCGTCACCAAATTCAGCAGTTAAGCGTTCTTTGCGGTCCTCCAATGTGCGCAAGTTACTCGAGGCTTCTGATATGCGTTCATCAAACCGCTCTGAAGTAGCTGTAGCTGTAGCATCTTGCAACTGCTTCTCGACATCTCGTTTCTTGGCTTCAAGAATGGCCTCGCTGCCTTCGTCCGCCCTGATCTGATTCATAAGTTTTTGGAGCTCTGAAATGCGCTTATCGTTATTCGTTATCTGACTACGGGCTGACTCTTTGCTCTGGCTGAGTCCAGATTTACGTGTGTTCAACTGGTTGAGGATCTCTTGGGCCTCACGCAAATCGCGCTGGGATTCTTCCCGTACTCGATCTAGAGCCTTGTTCTGGTCGCGAGACATCTTGGTCAAAATCTGCAGGAAGTCGGCCACGTGTTTCTCCGTGATATCGTAATCAAATCCTCGGATAGCATGTCGCTTTGCTGCTTCCTTGATTGCATTCTCGCGGTATTGAATCTGCTGCTCGTGCTGCTCTTTCTGTGCCTCGTATTTTCCAATCTCGCTTTGCTTTACTCCTAGCGCATCGCGTTTGTCTTCCAGATCACCCTTCAGTTCAAGGTATTGCTCTTTAAACTCTGTAACTTGTTTGGAGTATGTAGCGACTCGCTCCTCGTACTGATCCAGCATATCCTGAAGCTCCTCATCTGACTCGGCCAGCTCTTTGAGGCTGTCTTGCAGCTCTGCCACGTTTTGCTGATTGATGCTGAGTGTCATACGCTTAGCGTGTAACTGAGCAACGATCTGCTCGAAACGCGCAGCGTGGCTGTAAGCGTCGCTCGCTTTATGCTGGGCCTCGGTGCATTTAGAATCCACTTCTGTGTACGTTTCGCGCAGCTTCTCGATTTCGTCAAAGAGTTTAGCCTGTCTGTCCTCGCTCTTCTTTGCCCTCGTCTTGTCCTCTTTGGCATTGGCTTCGATGATCTTGAGTTGGCCGAGGTCGACGTTCCGCGCTTTCCGAATCATCTTGATGTTGTCAATGGCCTTTGTGTATTTCATCGCCTCGAAAATCTCGTCAAACTTCTTCTTGAGAGTGGTGGGGTCTGCCAATGGCCACAAGCTGTCTTCCTGGTGGCAGAAAATGACATTCTCAAGTATAGCTTTGGATACGCCTAGGTATTGGGGGATGATTTGGTCGAGTTCGGCGACACGGGTCGAGATTGAGTGCTTTTCGCCATCCTTGATCATGAGTAGGGAACCCTCGAGCGTCTTTTGGCTGCGGGCGTTCTTCTTGACGGTGACCTGGAGATTGCGGGTGGCGACCATGCGCACGCCGGAAGTTGAGCGAAAGGACAGTTTGACCTGGGCGAGGAGTTCCTTTTCGTTGCGCAGCTTGGGGTCGTGGATGAAGGCGCCGCCGGATTTGCTGTTTGTAGGGAGGTCACCGGTGGTGGCATATTTGAGCGACTCAATGATGGTCGTCTTGCCGGAGCCGTTCCAGCCGACAATGAGGGTCAGCGGCGCGGTGAAGACGATAGTCTCTCCTTTTTCAGGGCCAAAGGAGCGGATGCCCTGGATCATCATACGGTCGATCTTGGACATGGCGGCGGTGGCGGCGGTGGCAGCGCTCGGAGGGCGCTGCACTCTCTTGCCTTTGGCCTCTAGTCGTAGTGGTGGCTGTGGTGATGGCCGTGGTGGTTGTGGGGGGTTGTGGTGGAGTGGAGGGGCACCTTGTCGCGTCGTGCTGGCAGCGACACGTGACGGCAGCCTGGAGTTTGTGGGCCAGCCCGACGCGGTGTCACGTGACAATAATGATGACGTCATGTCTGTGCTGGGGACAGCCTAAGCAAGCATTGTGGCTGCGGGCGTCGGTGATTGTTCTCCTAAGCGCAGCCTTGCCGGTGAGAACAGGACAGCGGCCGCCATGACAGGCGCCGGATGCTCAGACATCCAACCTCCCACCTCCCCCCAAAAATATTCCATCCATCGCCAGCCCGGGCAGACGCCCTGTACCTCCCCGTGATCCCGCCCGCCTGTACGACACCGCATGCTGAGTGCCGCTGCGGTGTACTGCGACACCGCCATGGCGCAATACCCGAACGGTGGTGCTGAGGTACGCGCGACCCCACTTGCTGACTAGGCTGGGCAATTCTGAAGATGGTGACTTGTAGATGGGCCTCAACTCCATGGCTGGGATCCCGATGCACCCTCACCGTCCGGACCTCAGCGGTCTGCCAATGGACAATGTAATGCAACATATGGACCTGGACATGTCTTCGCTTGACGGCACAGACGGCCAGAGCAGCGCTTTCGCTTTTGCCGACCCACAAATGCAGCAGTCGGCCGTGCCACCAAACAACACCATGGCCACCGACATGCAAATGACGGGCGCCGGCGCAGGCCCGCTGCCTACGGGCTTTGGCGCTCCCAATATGAATCCCTCTGGCAGCACCCTCACCGAGTTCACAAAGCGCCGTAACTGGTCCCAGCGCGTGCTGGAAGAGCTGCGCGACCTGCTGCACATTCTAACCCCCGACGGCAGAATCCTCTATGTCTCCGCATCGTGCAAGTCGTTGACCGGCTGGGAGCCCTCGCATATCATGGGCCGCTTCATTAACGAATTTATCCACCCGGATGACATTGGAATCTTCGTCAAAGAGTTCAACGAATCCATCGCCTCAGGCAACCCATTGCGCTTCTTCTACCGCTTCCGCAAGACCGACGACTCGTGGATTATCTTCGAGTCCCATGGCCACCCGCACCTCAGCAGCGACACAAACACGTTCGCGCCGCCAAACGCCATCAACTGTCGCGGTTTCTTCATGATGGCCCGCCCCTACCCGACCAAGAACGCCGCCCTTCTCGACTCCTTCCTCGAACACAAGATTGAAAACGAGCGCCTCATGAAGCGCATAGCCGAGCTCAAGCGCGAAGAGCAGGACGAGCAGGACGACTGGGCCAAAAAAGCCGACAACGCCACAACCTCCATGACACCCTCTGAGTCGCACGTCACCCAGAACATGAGCCAAGCAGATGCCGCGTCATACGCACAAATGCCGCCGCCGGCGAAACCGGTCGTATCAAACACCGCCCTCACGCGACAAAACCTTGATGAAGCCCTTGCTGCAAGTAAGCCCGACAGCATCAACGACAAGATGGCGCGGTATGAGGGCGCGAACCATCTCGAAACAATCGAGATGTTGACCGGTCTGCGCTACAGGGACGGCGAGCGCTCTCAGGGTATAAGCACAGGCGATGCTAGTCCTAACCTCATACGCGGTGATGCAGGTATACAAATATCTCTAGACCGCGACGGCAGAAACTCATCAGAAAAGAAGAAGAAACTGAAGATTGCAGACGAGTACGTGTGTACCGACTGCGGAACGCTGGATTCGCCCGAATGGCGAAAAGGTCCAAACGGACCGAAGACGCTCTGCAATGCTTGTGGATGTAAGTAAACACCTCTTTCAACCAACAAAATTACATGCTAATCAACTACAGTGCGTTGGGCAAAGAAGGAAAAGAAGAAGCAACAAGGTCCAAACTCGAGCTTGCAAAGTGGCAGCGGCGTGACGCATACACCGGCAATGCCTATGCATAGTAGCACTGGCAGCAGTTGAGCCTTTGAAAGGCCGCACATTCAGTCACTGCCGATTTCTTTTCTCTCACCCAGTTTGACTTGAAAATAAGCGATTTGGTCAGGATCTAATGCGGCGTCTTGTGCTATCTACTTTTTCTGGAATCTCATCAACGGGCAACATGGGACGGGCATATCAACGGCGTTGAATCTGTACACTTTTATCATATATTCAGCTTTGTTGTTTCATTGCTGATTGGCAGAAAAATTCCCAAGACCATGGATAGACTCGGACCGGGCACGTGATACCACTGTATTTGCCGATTACAAGTAGCGTCAACATATGTATAATCTGTCTCTATCTCTATCTCTATTACAGCAGATCACCTTTTTAATCTGTAGGATGTGAGTCTTTTCTTTTCTTTTTCTGTCGTGATAGCTGTAAGTAGCGCAGATAGTTGTTCACATGACTTGGAATCCATAAATACGCCGATCGCCATGGCAGAATGCAATTTCCACATCGCACTTTCTTTCCGATTCTACGAGAGCAGAGTCACGAGAGCGGTTTCCTGCAGCCTTTTGTCCCCACCCACCTGGCTATCTGCATCTGGCCCGCGTTTAGCGCTGTGCTTAAAAACACCACACTCATGTAAGTGGTCCAACTAAACAAAGAGCGCCGCTGACATCATGGTGCTTGCTATCTAGCTACGTTGAGCGGGTAGTAGAGCGGTCAAGAAAGCTGAAAGTATGCTTTCTTTTTCAGTGGATCTGTGGCTGTGACTCTGACTATCTGCATTGTTACCCACTCATTTCTCTTCAGCTTGCTGGCCGCGTGAATCAGCCACATTTCTGTAAGTGATTCACATTTTCTCTCTTCATCACTCCACTCCAGAGGAAAGCGCGGTTCGTTCGTTCCTATTATTTTCCTGATTTGTTTACAGGATCCTGCTTGATGTTTGATCACCCCGGACAACATTAGGGACCGCCGATAAAGTTATACTTTCGGATAATTGTTTTTTTAACTTTCAACTCCAGTATTTACACTCTGCCTTGCCAGGATTTGCTTTCCCCCCGTTTTGTAGACTAACGTTTCACCGCCTAGACCGTCATGTCGGCAGTAGACACAATCGGGCTCGATATGGCATGCACGTCGTTCTCACCGCCAAATGAAACCTCACTCCCCCTGTGATCGACGATGCTGTTGTTATACCCATACGTTTCAAGCATCACGATCGAATTCGATTCCTGCCCCGCACTGTCGTGGCTATCATTGAGCGTGTCCTTCCTTGGCCTTGCTTTATTCCGCACCACAGAATGGAAATACCTAGGAGGAGGCGGTGCAGCTTTACGCTTAGCATGAGATAATATTCGTGCAAGTGCTGGAAAACAGCCCACAACGATGACGGTTCCCAGCTCAGCTATACTGCGTAAAATTTGTCAGTCTTTCCTTGCATTGGACAGGAATGTCACGTGTACTCACTTTACTATCGCACTCTGCGGGAGATGCCATGTGTAATCATAGCGACGTGCCGTTAGCACCCTGAAGTAAAGTCCAAGACTGGCGATAGCTACGGCTAGCAAGGCTACAGCGAATACGGCAAAAATCTGAAACTTCCTCTTGAGTTCTAGGCTTAGTGTCCAGATGGCCCAAATAGGCACGCACAGGGCCTCGATGTCGGATACAAGATTGACGACGCCAATGGCTATGACCGACGGCTGCCAGTTCAAGCAGTGCCCAGGAAGCAGTGGGTTGCGCATCTTCTCAAGCGGCCAGCAGTTGAAGATGTAGAGGAAGAGGAGCACCGTATATGCGATTGCGTTCGCGACCAGCGAGACCATAATGACCCAGTACACCGCACCACGCAGCTGCGTAGTCAAGATCTTCTTGAGCTGCAGAAACACTGCAGCCTTTGCGAACCCCCCGCTGATGGTATAACAAATGACCGTATTGTTGTAATGATAGCTCCCATCCAGCAACACAGCCAAGTTCATATCCCACAAATGCCGCATGACACCCGTCGTACCCGCATGTATTGTCAGACTCGTCTGAGCAACGAAGGCGCACCAGGCGATGTACAAGAAGACGTCTTCAAGACAGACCTTCCGCATCCAGACATTGACGTAGACGCGTATAGCGATAAAGACAAAAGTAATGACTTGAATGAATGCTGAAGCAATAATCACGGTCTTCAGCCGGTCCGCAGGGTTCGAGAGGTTAGGTGTGATGCCTGGTGGTGGTACGCCCGCTGGAATGCTGCTGAAGTCCATTGCTGGTGTGGTGTGTGCATTCTAACCAGCACTTTGCAACAGAAGAATATACTCAGCGGCGCCCATATATGTATTGATATAGATATCATGGCATAGATGGGCTTGTGGTGCTGCTGAGAGTGATAGTACCAGGGCTCATGTGTGATTGGATACCTGTGGCGACGCCAGGGGCAATGGTGTATTCACAGCAAGGGATGTCCGATTGGGGTTCGCCGGCCGCCTTTTTTGCTGCTCTTCGGCTCGCGGTACGTAAGAGGAGGGCTGACGGGAGGGGAGCATTTGGAAGATGGTGGGTGTTGAAGACTCTTTGGTCGTCCGCGGATTTAACTACACTTAGATGCTTTTTGCGGTTTTATGCTTTGCATATTGAATATATGGGCTGCCGGATTAGACTATTCGTGTGACTTCACAAACTGCTTGAAGTGACGGTTTGTGATGGTTCGTTTGCACATTTGGAATATAGGTGTGCATACTTTCAGGACCTTGTGAACAAATTAGCCACCGGATACGTTGGAAGCTGGACACGAATGTTGTGCACTACATGTCGCGCGTGAGGGATTTGCCGTGTACCTTGGGGTCAGCACTCTCTCGTGGTGTGGTGTGGTTCTGACGGGTAACGTACCCGTATACTACTAGGACTGGAGCACCCCCCGCCAAGATACAAAGCCTATCAATGTCGTTCCTTCCGCGGGTGATGAGTATGAGTTATGGCTACATGATTTCTTTTTCGGCTCCAGTGGTTGTCGGGTTTCTATTTGTTGATGAGTGGTTTGCTCAAGGGATGGCCCTCTGGTAGACTAAGATCGATCTCGCATATCTCTGTGTCACCATCGCTTCTGTAGTCCGAGGACCTAAATCCATGGGGCCGGATTCTATGTCAAACTCTCGCTGCTACTGAAATATCTATACTTTTTTTCATCTTTCTCTCAGAAATCAAATTCGACTTCACTTGATCGTCCACTCTTGATGTCAGGACCAAGAAAACGTACCACTGTCGCATGTGGGGACCACCTGTCACCAAAAACCTGATAGTGACCAGTCTAATTCTGGTTGTTTCACAAACTACCTCGGAATATTCCAGTGCCACGCAGTATGTAAAGGGGGTATTGTGAAAACGCGTGGGCCGGGGGTATGCGCTAAGATTACTTGCATGTCCTCCGCGGACCGTGCCAGAACCCCTCTTGAGATCCGCTTCCCCGTACAATCTTCTGATTAACATCCGGTCCTGGTGCCTGGGAAAAATAGCGCCATCGTAAGTATCATCCTTGCAACATTTTATTGGCTCGTCATGCGCCGCAGACGCGAATGTGATCTGATTGTGTACTTCTCGTCTCTCCGCCTCTCAGTGCGAACTATGACAATTTATGTACCAGAACCCCGCAATGTCACTTCTTGGCTTTTCACCATGGACTAATTTCTTATTGTTGGGAGGCTTCGTATCGAGAAGTGGCGGGCTTAGTGGCGGCCACGCCATGTTTTGTTCTTTGGGACGGCTTTGCTGCGTAGCTCAGGCCTCCAGTTTGCCGACGCAGCCACTGCGGAGTCGTAATATCTGAAGCGAATTCCCAGAGTGCCTTGAAAATGTGGGCTTGGTGCTAGTGCGGATTTCTCCGTCTTAATGGAGGTGATATAGACGCCTGAATTTAAGTGATGGGCCCTCTCGTGCATACCCTATTGGCCAAAACATCACTTACCAACGAACATTGACAAATACTCGCATTCCTTATATTCTTGAAAAAGGGATATATCAAGTGATGAGCCTGTAGCATACTCTTTGATATCACAGTGAAATAGGGTGTCTTGTGGTAAAAGGTATCCACACCAACGCTGAGCTGGTGATGTACTGTTTGCTTGGCTCTGTCGCCCAAAAATCTTTACTTTCATGGGCAGTGTAATCTTTTACGAAACAAAGCAAATCACAAGTTACCATTTGCTCTGATATAAATGCCGGCGCGAGTCGCGATGAGAATGTACGAGCCGACCAATCACAGCCGAGCTCTGATCACAACACAGACGTTAGGCGGCCGCAGGTACACAGCCACGTCAAGAGATCTTCATGGGGCTGAATTCTAAACCATAGGCAATCTTGATAGGAATCAAATGGAAACAGAAATTCTGCGAGTATTGTGCTGGACAAAGAATCTGTTATTTGATGAAAGATTCACACTTGATCACCTATCAGTGATACCTATGTTTGCCCGTCGAAGAACAAAGTGGCAAGTCCACCAACAGAGTCCCCTGGTAGGGCTTGATTCTATCTCCACACGGTATGCGAATCCTCTGGGGCGAAGGCACCGTGCAGATCTATCCCAAAGCCAAAGTAAGCACGGCCTAATAGGACATGAAGTGTACTTCCTGAGAGGCAGCCATTCAATGCTGAGCCCCAAAGTCATTTGCTATGAGTAGTATAAGACTCGTACCAATATCACATTTGAATTTCTGTTGCCATATTTTCCAGCCCCAGGCCTGAACAGTTGCCTGTTCCCAATTCAATTCTGCCTTGTGTATTCTACTTGGCAGTTTGCTACATTATGCTCTCCCATCTCGTCACTGCCGCCTCGCTCTTCACAGCAACAACACTCGCCTTGTGCCCTCCACCTGGCCCCATTCTCCCACCCCCATCACTAGCTACTGGTGCCTCAAATTTTACAATCCCAAGGGCCGTGTTCCAGAACTTCACTTTTCTGCAAAACACATCTTTCGCAGTACAAGTCTCGATTGGCAATACCACAATCTTCCAACATCAACACTCAGCACCTGGTCGCCAAGTGAACCAGCCGTTATTCGAAACCCAAATTCGCATCGCCAGCGCCACCAAGTTCATCACTGCTCTTGCGCTGGAGCTCAGCAAGGATGTCCTCAGCCTCGAAGATCCCATCACTAAGTCCGTCCCTGGGTTGAGCGAGGACCTATACGGCGATGTGACACTAAAAGCCCTGGCAGACCACACCTCTGGCCTTGGTAGATTTGTACGTCCCACTCCATCTCCACACGGCATTTTACTAAACAATTCTCTAGGGATATGTAGGCGACTTAGCATACGGACGCAACGCCCCCCTCCTCGGCCTCCCCAACATCACCAACACCCTCCCCGGCTGCGACCCCGTACCCGGCGGCCGCGTCTGCACACGCCAACAAGTCCTCGATATGTTCAACAACCCAACCTACGCACCGCACTCCCCCAATTCACGCGCCATGTACAGCAATATCGGCTACATACTCCTCGGCCACGCCCTCGAAACAGCACACAACACAAGCTACGAGTCCGTCATCCAAACCCTCATCCTCGATCCCGCTGGTATGACGAAATCGACATTCAAAGCACCTACAGATGACGGCGCAGCTATACTCCCTCGCCGCCCTGAAGACGCAAGTTGGTTCGTCGCCGACTTTGCGAACTTGAATCCCACAGGCGGGTTATGGTCCACGCCCAAAGACATGCTCAAGCTCCTTCACGCCCTACAAAATGGCATCTTGCTGAGTCCCAGCGAGCTCCGCGCCTGGATGCAACCAACAACCTTCCTACGCTCAACGCAGCAATACGTCGGTGTGGCATGGGAAATCTTCCGCATCACTGATCTACCGCTGGAGTTTCCGCGCGCAATAGATGTGTATACGAAAGCTGGGGGCGTGCCAGGATACGGATCATACGTGGCGCTGATACCAGAGTTTGATGTAGCGATCACGGTGAACGCTGCGGGAGGCGAGACGTCATATTCGTCGATTGAGCTGCTGGGCACGTTAGTGTCGGCGGTAGTGCCGTATGCAGATGCACTGGCTCGGGAGCAAGCTGCAAAGAAATATGCGGGGACATACAAGTCTGCTACCTCGAATGATACTGTTGTCCTGTCTGCTGCGTCTGGCCCGGGCCTTTCGATTGATGCGCTGACAGTTAATAATGTGCCTGTTCTTCGGGCATTGGCTGCGGGGCAGGGAATTCGGATTGACAATTTTAGTCCGAGGTTGTATCCTACTGATCCGGATTCTTTGGGTACAGAAGCGGAGAGTTGGAGGATGTTGTTGGATCAAAAGACGCCGGTGAAGAAGCTGTGGGGTGGGCTTGAGTGTATGAGTTGGAACTTGGGGGATCCGGCGAGGTATGTTGGGGAGCCGCTTGATACTTTTGTATTTCATGTGGAACATGAGAAGGTTGTTAGTGTTGAGTTGCGTGGTTGGAGGGTGAAGCTCGACAAGGTTGATTAAGCTATTATTGATCGAAGAGAACATAGAGATAGAAATGGAAGGTTCATTTAGTAGTCTGGGAAATCCGTCTCCACGTCTTTTCTCCACGACTGGAGACCTCCCTTGATGTCGCCAATATATCGCTTCCCTCCCAAATCAAGGCCAAGCTCTTTCATCTTCTTAACAGTTACTTGAGAGTCGTTTCCCAGTCTGCATATCACAAAGATAGGCCGCTCAGACTGCTTCAACTGTGTGACCCAGTCATTTTCTTCAAAATCTCCCCCGTTGTGCCCTTTGTTGGCGCCTCGGCCTGACGTACTGGACACAGTCGAAAAGGGGACGTTCATACTGCCATCGATATGGCACAACTCAAACTGTACCTTCTCTCGTACATCGACGAGAATATGACTATTCTTGTTTGACACTGTTCCTGTATGAGGATTGACCCCCGAGCGTAGTCTGGCGTAATTTTGGGCGGATATGCGCTCCTCTGGGGAAAGCAGATTGTTGGGTGGAAGTACGCTGCCACAAAATTGAACATAATCCAAGCTTCCATACTCTAGCGCTTGTTTGGTGACTGTCGCATTTGCTGAACAAGAAGCACATTTTGCCTTTCGACTCCTCAGGCGTATAGAGCGGAACATGGGATTCGAGTAGGCAGAGAAAATGAGCAGGCTTGGTGGATCTGCTGGTGTTGTAGAAGGTGTTTTCTGGGTCAAAACCTTGATAGCTTCCAAGGCTTGCAGAACACCCATGACGCCAACAACTGGTCCCAGGATCCCACCGTCACCGCAGGATACAACAGATTCCGGCGGCGGGGGCTTTGGGAAAACACAACGGTAGCAAGGGCCTCCATTGAGATCACCTGGCGGTAATGGTGGGTTGTTGAGGACCATCAGCTGGCCATCAATACGAAGTGCCGACGCTGAAACAAGCGGTTTGCCCAAGAGGACGCACGCATCTGATATCAAGTAGCGCGACGCTGGAGTATCAGTGCAATCCAGTACCAGATCATAGCCACTGAATGTTGATATGGCAGTCTCAGGACTTAGTCGAGAAATATGTGGCACCAAGTTGACATTAGGATTAAGCCTAATTGGCGGTCAGTTGTGCATCTTATGAAGCTTACAAGTGTGTTCAAGTTTGTAGGTGGACGCACGATTTTAATCCGACCATTGCACTTTCAACCTTGGTCATCCCAACCCTTGCCATGGAGTGCAGGATTTGGCGGTGAAGATTGGATTCTTCAACCACGTCGCCGTCCACCAAACCTACAGTGCCAACGCCCGCTCCGACCAAGTATGCGGCAGCTGGACATCCGAGACCGCCAACACCTACAATAAGTACACGCGCGCTTTTGAGGCGAAGTTGTCCTGCAGCATGTGAGACTTTTTGCATCAGTTATTGATATTTGTACTTACCCCGAAGCCCAATCTCGGGCATGATCAGCTGTCTTCCATACCTCTTGTATTCGTCCTTCTCTAGCTCCCACTTTTGGGTCTCTTCTGACTCAGCATGCTTCGCTTTCTTTTCCCCCTGATCCAGGATAGCAAAAACTTCTGAACGAAAGTCGTCCGGTACACCAAAGTTCATATCATGATCCAATGGGTTGGTTGGGTCTGTGGCCAATGGCCGTTTCTGAGGAACAACTTTGGACGGCTGATTTTGGTTTTGCTCAGCTTCGGCGAGCTGTTGGCGTAATTCCTGTAGCGTGGCTTCGCATGCTGCAATTTGCTTGCGCAGGGAACTAATAACTGCTGTCATGTTGGCGCGTGGTCAAGAGACATTCAACGCCCGTGATTCTAGGATGCGTGCAGCGGCGGCCCGATGTGGGGTCAGGGCGGCGCTAAACTGAATTTGAATTCAAGACACGTGCACCAAACTCTCTTATAGACACAAGCGCATGTAAGCGTATGACGGAGGATGAGCAAAGGTGGTAGATGCGTGGCATCGCCAAATGCATCCAAGACTGGACGCCGAGATAGGATGTTGTGAGATCGGAGTGCTCTGTTGTTGAGCCCAGTCTGCGCATTCGGAAGTTGAAGCACCAACAACAATGACGCTTACTCCATGAACTGACCTGGGGACATAGGTTAACACAGGTAGATGTAGCGAGGTTACAAGCTTCCCAGAGATTTGGATCGGAACTGCTTGCCGCCGTGATTCTATTCATTGTATGTCCTCACGCGTAACCTCTGTGATGGGATCAGCCTGTGTGACAAGTCATCAAACCATACCATTTGTGGCGAATCTCATTGATTGAGGCCGGAAGCCGTACCGTCATCACAAAATTACGATGGGTAGTGGGAATTAAGAATGGAAAATCTTTCAATAGGAGCACTATTTGTACTATACACCGAGACCATCTCATGCTCGCACAAGGATATAGTCTGTTGGGCGTGAGGCACGACCGCCTCTATCACATCCAGAACGGACGCTATAGGGAAGATGATAGGACCGTAATAGCAGCCAGATGTGGAATATTGCATCCTCTTTTCAAATGTCTCCCGCTAACGTAAGCAGTGGGCTTTCCTCTTGTAAGCATTTGGTAGACTTGAGCAGCCACTTCAGGTCATTTCAGCCGATTGAGGAGTTTGACAACTCATGGCAGACCAATCCAAACCTAAGCACATTGCAAACCGATTAGCCCCAGATCTTTCCATATTATGCATGGAAAAACCCTGTCATGCATGCGCTTGGATGCCTGGCGGGGTGGCTGAACGGGAGGGTGGGCGCAGGCCCACAGCTGCCACGATCACGCGTCTCGTATGTGTGAGCAAGTTGAACAACCCAATAGTAAGTGGACAGCAATTTGGCTTTCCGCTGACCTCCGGATTTTCAGGGAAAGGATGTGAGTTCGGGTGGCTGATACTAGGAAAATATTCGGGCACTAGCCAAGTAATTCAACATGAGAAACAAAAAATGCCGTGTTTCGCAGATATAGCCAGCTACTCGATATCGAGGGCTCCAAGTAAGCCAATGAGTGAAAAGCATGGCTACGGTCCATCAACTGGCGACCCAAAGGGTCGGGCACGGGAATAGCTTCTAGGCATGTAGATCTAGCAACCCATTTTCCATGTCAGCGTGTGTTGATTCGATCGACGTCAGCATAGATGATGTATCCGGCCCCTGTTGCAACCCCCAAAAGTCAAACTGGAGACTGTTGGTGTCGCCGAAAGCTTGTGACCCTGCGAGTGGTATTCGCGGGTCCTGTGCTATGCAATGAATGCCTAAGTGGCGCCTCCGCTACTCAAAGTTAGATAAAGGGCTGGCTGTCCACCATGGAGGCGTTGAGTAGCCTGCACGCAGTACACGCAGGGCAGCAGACCTTTTCGTATTCTGCCAGTGCTATTCGATAAAAGGAAGTTCAGCTGGCCGCACGACAGTGATAGCCGCCACAGACCCGTCGCAGTCACAGAAGCGTACGGCTACTAGTCTTGCCGCCCTGCCCCGCGGGTCGATCTACCCCTCTCTGGCGACCCACGCACCTCTCGTATTCTCGATCACCGTCTCCTTTCTCAACTACAACGCCATGGTTTCCGTTTGCGTGACATGCAAAGGCCTGCAGAAATACCCCCACGGGCTTAACGGCGCTCAGGATAGCAGCACAGAATCCTTGGTTTGGGTCAACACCAGGCTACCAACGCTAAGGTCAAGTTCAAATGCCTGTCGCGCATGCGCCCTTCTACTAAATGGCATTTTGCCATATTGCGACCGATTCGCTGGCGTGGCCGAGGACAGGATCCGAGTGACTGCCGAATCATTCAACTCCAAACCAGACAGGACCCTTCAGGACCATCTCTCAGTTGAGCTTCGATGGAAGGACAACGAAGACCACGACGAATGTCAAAACGAAACCCATGAAAACACCACTGGCTATGCAGATCTCAAATTGGAGTTCTTTACAGATGGAGGTATGCACCGCTCTGTTTGGTACATGGCTTTTGTTTTCAAGATCACTTGCTGCTCATTCGCCGATTTTGCAGAAATGTATGTACTGACGTCAGTGCAGATGGTCAATCTCCTTTCTCTGCCATTGGAAGAGGTCGGCAATTAGCAGAGACTCCATTGCAGAATACTGGTTTGATGATAGCACGAAGTCTGATAAAGAATTGTCTAGACAACCACACTACATGCAGTCGAAGAAGTAAACCCACCACGTTACCAAAGCGCATCTTGGATTTGTCGGCAGGCGACGACCCCAAAACTCTGCGACTGCACGAAAGTGAGTATATCCAAGACGAAAGAAGATATGAACATGGTGAATACATTGCCCTGAGTCATGTTTGGGGAACGACTAAAGGCATACCCAAGACAACTTTGGAAACACTACAGTCTTACAAAAAGTGTATCCCGTGGTCAATCCTACCCAGAACTTACCAGGAGGCGATTTTTCTCACTCGAGCACTTGGTTTCCGATGGCTGTTCATCGACAGTCTTTGTCTCATACAAGATGACGTCCATGAAAAGCTTGAGGATTCGCTCCGAATGGACGAAATCTTTGGAGACGCTTTCTTGACCATTGCGGCAACGTCCGCATCCGACAGTAGTAGCCACCCACTATTTCCCCCCAAGACACAACCACTCAAGATCCAAGCAGCCGATGTCAAAGGCTCAATGCATAAAATTAACGTAAGAGAGCAGCCGGGCCACTACAGCTTCAAAGCACCCTCCAATGGCAATGCACACATGAATGAGTGGGAGCTGCCTTTCAACATTACCGAAGAGGCAAATGCGGACACGCCACTTCTAGTCCGCGCCTGGCCTTATACTGAACGCATGCTATCCACCCGCGTGCTACATTTTACAAAAAGCGAAATGATACTCGAATGCCGTCAAGGCTACCAATGCGAATGCGGGCGTATCGAAGACAGCGCATTTGACTCGCGACCTACTGATCAGGTCAAGCAGGAGTTTGGCAAGGTCCTTGCGGAAACTCTGCATCAACCGCAACAGAACAATGGTAACAGCCACCTGGGCCACAACCGGATGGACAGTGTCACTAACCAATTAGCCTCTACCAATCTTACGAATGGCGCGCACCAAGAACTATTGCGGAAACGCGAAGAAACATTACAACTTTGGTCTTCCATGATAACAGAATACACGGCAAGGCATCTTACATATGACAGCGACCGCCTCATCGCCGCAGCAAGTATGGCAAAAGCATTGTCACCCACATTACAATCGGGATACATTGCTGGACAGTGGACTTTCAGCACACTAGGACTACTCTGGTATCCCAACGACAGCTCCTGCTGCCGGCGCCCACAACTCGGACAAGGCCAGAATGTCCCAAGCTGGTCCTGGGCCTCGGTCGAAGGCGCCCCAATCTTTTTCGACAACACAAGCGCAATGGATCTCGCATGCCGAGCATCATTTGGTCCAAAGGGCAAACGCGCAAGCGCCTGGTCCCCCATCATGGGCGAGCCGCTCGAACTATCCGGCGCAATGGCCACAGAAGTCGTATTCCACACCTCCTTGAAACCCTCGTCGCAATACCAGCATTCGTACATGCTCGCCCGCAACGGAATGTCCGTTGATTTCACACCAGATATCGTTCCGCCGCGTGACGAAGACGCACTGCAGGATGGCGAGACGCTCGTCTGCGTCCTCGTAAGCATGACGTTCCGCTCATCAATCGTCGGTGTTGTTCTCAAGTCTTCGCCACAAGGAAACAATACGTATCGCCGTGTTGGCCGCTTCGAATGCTACGAGTGCACGCCTGAGGGTATAGATGAGGAGATGAGTGAGGATGCCGAAGCGCTGTTTGAGCATTGGTTCCCTGAAATTCAGGATATGACGCAGTTGGATAATTATCCGCAGCGTACCTTTACGGTTGTCTAAGGGGTTCTAGAACTCATGTGCTTGGCTAATTCTGGGGAAGAAAATGTAGCATGGCTGGAATTTGGTCACGTGGCTTTTTTTGGCTCGACTGCTTGGAGCGTGTGGAAATGAGATGTAAGGAATGATTCTCCTATTCAGCTTTTTTTGTATATGTACGATACCCATACTTCACTTTTCTTTTGGCCGGTTGCCAATATAGTGGAATGTTTTCTTTATGATGCTATCTTCTTTGAAGAATTGGGAAACATGGGGGTTACAACTAGACTTGATTATGTATTTGGTATCGTCTGTTCAAAAACTTTTATGATCGTAACGGGCTTCCGAGTTCTTCTAGAAGGTTTATCTTGCGGTGGTCTAGATGCACTAACGAAGAAAATAAGAGAGTATGATGGTTTGTAATGAGTGTTTCTCGTTGAACTAATGATTGAAATTTTTATCATATAGCTTTACTCGACTTGGAAATGTTCAAGCGGCGTGTATAATTGCTCGATATATGAGCAAGCAATTATGCTGTGTTTTGGGACTCAAAAGTGTCCTGTCTATGGCAATGGTGTGCGGCATTAGTTTCTGGCCTTGTGGCCTGGGGTTCGTGTCATATGCACAAGAGCGCCGCGTAATCCTTCCTATAGATACCGCAGACGATAGTGATGGGCATCGCGCAGAATTGCCGCATCTGGCCTCAGCAAGATGACCAATCGTTTTTTCAATGGCTGCTGCGAAGGCACGCATATTTGTGTGGGACGGGCAAATTTATCGCTCCCGTCTATCGAGCCTGATGTGAGGGCGGATATTTGTGTCCAGCGGGTTGGCTTCATTGCTGGGCAAACTCTGGCCTCACTTCCATATTGGTCTGTACATGACTCTTCAGCGCCGCCCATCGATCCTTGACAGCGTCGGCCCCGTTTGTGCTCGCTGTGGTCAATTGAGCCAAGTTTGCATTGAAGCGCGCCTTCTCGAGCTTCTCGAGTTTTTCCTTCCTCTTCTTGGCACCCTTTGTTCGCTTCATGCTCTCCATTTTTTGTTTTGGCTGTAATATACGCGCCTGGCCAAGCTCAATGTCGCCGTCTGTGTCTCCACCAGGAAGCGCATCCGCGAGGGACTCGAGGTTGGCAATGAGCTTGTTGTTTGGGCGCCTGCGCTTCTGCGTCTTGGCGGAGGATTTTTCAATCTTGGAAACAAAGGATGAATGCTTAATTCTCTGCTTGTCGCGCTTGCTTGAGGGAAAAGATGACATGTCGTCGGGCTTGGGCAAGACTGCAGTCGTAGGGCGGGCGACACGAGCCGACTTTGCGCGCGCCGTTGTGCGCTTCTTGATGGGAGCCTGAGGCGCATGGTCAGTGATGTTTTTTGTGTACATAGCAAGCCGTAGGAAACATACCATAATGGTGCGATGCCGTTGCGAGTGTTTGACAAAGTTGGGGACGCAGTCGCAGAACCTCGCCTGGCTGTCAGAAAATCCTTGTCGATAAGGAAAGAAGAGGATTCCATGTTCGGAAGCCCCCACACCCGACCACCTGCGACGTCACGCACCTTGTCCTCTTTGGCGTACGCACAACCTCATCTGCGTCATACAGTTCCTTGTCCCACCTCATACCCGCGCGCTCATCGGGCTTCGAATATGGCTACACCTGCTCTTGTGCATTCCAACATCAATGCGACCCCCGCGCGGGCTGAGGTCGGCTCAATCCGCCGTGGAACATGATGATACTCTTCGATTCCGATGATCCCCTTACTGACTCATATCCGATGGAGCCTTCCTCGTCAGCTATGAAATCTGCCCATGCCTGACGGCCTTCGCTGTGGACAAATGGCTTCTTGGTGGCTGGTTGTGTTGACCTGAAGTCCGAATCATGTACCTACCACGAGCATAAGCGAACACCATCGAAAAGTCCGCGTGGCCTGAGGAAGCTGCCCTCCACTCTTGTCACATCTTGCCAGGCTCCATGCCCACGCAGCATGACCGTTGGGGCCCTTGGCTGACCCAACTCCACTACCGGACTTCGCTAACTACAGCTTATTGTTGGAGATCTAAGCTACTTAGCTGATCTCTAATAGAACTAATCCATCAATCTCTAATCTATGTTGGGACGATACCGATCCCTGACCCAATTCAACAACGTTACCCTGAACCAACTCAACGATCGATCCCTGATCCAATCTATCTAT